>NC_133207.1:4882617-5182617 GCF_958299795.1 Porites lutea | reverse complement strand
CTTTCACATCCGCTAATATGAATGTGTAGACGTACGTACGAACGATTTTATAAGAACCAAAATTCTTGGAGGCATAGAGAACCAAATTTTCTTACCAATGGTGCTCCAGTGCGCCGGGGAGAGTTCCGCTATTAGTGTACTTGAATGATGAGTTAATTTTTACTTGCAGGGATTTCCATTCCTTTTCCAAGCCATTAAAGACAGCATCAACCTGCGCCACACAACGAACCTGATCTTCAGCCTGTGTCGATACAATGTCAAGCTCGCGGAAAATGTGAGTCAAAATTACTAATGTTTCGGATTCTTCCCACAAACAAGTAAAAAGGGACAGACTTAAAACGACTCTTCTACCGCTTATATCCACGTTCGTTTATTAGTAGGTTTCCTAAAATACGTGCAGTAGGTCCTCTCCGAGTAGCCCTGAGCCTCTGTTTCAAGATTAGGCTAAGTGCGAATGCAGTAATGTGAAAATGATTTTTCTTTTTATTCTCATGCAAATAATACTCATTTTCACAAGAAAGCTTTTGCTCTTTGCATCTTTTTGAAAATGAGAGTTTTTGGAACTCGGTAATAACCTTTCCACGAGTGGTTTCGGCTCCACGAAATACTGTACCGATTGCAGAACATTGCGGAGGAGCCTCCAAGAATGTGAGCACAGATGCAGAAAGGACAGTAGCTCCCACTGAGCTTCAAAGCACTCAACATTGCACCAGAAAAGCTGTGAATTGAAAATTTATCGTAAAGACGTTTAGATAAAAAAGGCAATAGTGCAGAAATGTGCTTTGCAGTTGCTTAAATTAGAGGTGGTTAATAATACAGTTCTTTTCATGTGATATACTTCTTTCAACGAATGTCTTTCGTAGAAAAGGGAAAAAAACGTAAATCTTGCTATATTTGTAATCCTTATTCAGGTATTTTGTCACTAGAATCTTGTCTTGGAAATCACAAACCTCTTCTTAAGAGAGCTTTAGCTTAACGTGAGTGTTTGTTTCAGATAATTTCCCTGTTGATGTCCTCGGTTCAGAAATTGCCACCAGAGGTAAGGAAAATGTTGCTTTTAGACTTTTGATGCATTTTAATGCAATTTGAAGGAGTGAAAAGCTAAGAGCGTCACCAGTACCAGTGGTCAGTGTTTGGCCTGAAGGCCGGTGTGCGCAGTAGTTCTCTACATCGTTCTCAAAGCAGAAATTTTTAGGAGAAATAAGAGACTGTCTATTGTTTGATACCTTGACTGTGTGTCGTAACAAGTACGTGTATCAAGTTAAGCTTAAGGAATCCATGTTTATAAAATGAGAGAAACCCGACCCCAACCAGCAGGTGAAATACATAAATTTGACTCTCTCCCTGTAAGTCCCTTACTAACGTCACTAATTTAAAGTTTTAAGTGCACATAATATTGTCAATGCATTGTAACGAACTTAAAAACGTCGCGCGCGATTTAAATTCTACGGTGATGTCACAATATGTAACACTGAAGATGACGGATGTACCGTCAAAACGTGTCTAGTAAATTAAAGAAAGTTTTGTTTATGCGGCTGTCTTGTAATGATGATGATGATGATGATGATGATGATGACGACGACGACGACGACGACGATCATCATCATCATCATTACTTTGGTGTCAACGTAACAATCACATGTTTGCTTACACTTATTTATTGCCCCCTGCAGCAGTCGCATTCTTTCTTCAAGCTGTTGTCAATGTTGACAGAGATGCAGGGGGGTCCACCTGGAATGCCATCGTTTACTAACCTGACACTTGCTCGCATTTGGGAGGTAAGAGTTGTTGCAGTTATTTACCAATTCTGTTAAAAATTCTCGCTGGCTTGTTTCTATTTTATCATAACCCTTCTACATTTATTAGCACTTTCCTTTCCTTTCCTCGAAAAGTAGCCGGGGAAAATCCGCGTCCCCGGTCCGCGGCCCATACTGTCACCCCTGTTAGGTATTGTAGGTCTCCAAAGAAAATAGGCCTTAGCAGCTTCACCGATATGATACTCACAGTATCACCAACTGCACCATAGGAGTGTTTTACTACGTACTTTTCATTTGTATGATCACAATAACACAGATGAATGAAAGGTGACGGCTATCATGATTGCTCATCTCTTACTCGTCCCAAAATCGTTTGCTGAACACGTAGATGCTTAATATACTGAAACGATTATTTTCATGCTTTGGAAGCACGGTAAGAGTAGATAGGGACCTTAAGCAACGACGACGGCGACGTCAACGAGAACTTCATAGAAGCAATAGGTTTAGATTGGCCAAAAAAAAGAAACAAATCTGCCCGTGCATCACGCTTTTTTGCACATTTCTTTGCCGTCACTGCACGACTACGACGTGAAATTCCACGTTTTATGGAGGACGTGAACACAAAACGACGACTTTCTTTTTCTTTACCTGAACTTCGATACGGTCTTTTAGAATTAAACTCCAGAAAAAAAAAAAAATTGCTGACATTTGACGAATTGAACGAGATGGAATAATCACGATAAAATGTGAGGAGCGTGACGTAACTTTTTAAGTATCGTTTTCGTAGTCATCGCCTTCGTTGTTGCATGAGCTCCTTAATAATACGCATAGAGAGCGCAAAGTCGAAATATTTCAACGCGCAAACTTTGTGCACTGTTTTCTCATTTTTGAAATCAGTATAATGTTCGTGCTTGTTTTCTCTGTCGCAGGCTGCTGAGTACAATGCTGCTCTGTGTATTGACTGGTTGACTTGTATGGCGCCTAGAAACAGAATGGTAGGTTTTTATTCCCATTTTGCCGCTGTTTTAAATGAGGCATCTAAAACAACTTCCCTCGGCGTCGGTTTTTTTGTTTGTTTTTCATTGCTTCTTTTTTGATTGGCTAAAAACTCTTGCGCTAGTTTTGCAACTGCGGAGGCTTAATTTTATTCAATATGTCCTTGGGGGCTGGTCAATAAAATTGTGGGGGTAGGTTAAGTTGGGAAGCCCTGATTGGTGGAGGGGGCTATTAATATTTTTGGAAGCCCCGTAGGGTGTGATAAAGTATGTGTGAATTTAAAGGGGTGGTAAGTGGATTTCGTTCACTACGTCGGTGGTGGAGAGGAGTGGGCAGGGGAGTTAAGGAAAAAAATTAGAATTTTGTCCCTGTTTTGTCTCCCCCTTATTTTTATTAAAGAATTTAATACCCTCTAATCTTGAATTAATCGCGTTCGTTAGTCATGCGTTTAGCGGCGTTCTCATGCATTTGCTAGACTTTTGATTGGTATCGTGTAACTGCCTAATATATATTTATATATTATTGCTTTGGTTACTTTACTTTCGAACACATTAAGGCCTCTTAGAAGTAGCGAGTGACTGATAATAATCAATTGATTGATATCTACATTCCTCGCTATGTAGGCTCATCAGTGGGTTCTGGACAACATGGATAAATGGGTTGAGAAGTACTTAATAGCAGACAACAGCATTAGAATCAGAAATGGTAGGTGATCTTAGTCTTGGATATCTTGTAGATACAACTATGCAAAGAGGTAACCGTGTTCCGATATCTTTGTTCATTGCGACTCACTCAGTAAATGCGCAAATATTGTAGGTATTGCCCCCCAAATAATCAGTAGAGCTACCTGAAGACCTGAACATTGCTTGTGGATTTTGTTTTTTGTATTCCCTCAGCCTCAGCGTATTTGCTTGTGAGTCTTGTTCCCAACAATCACTTCAGACAGGGATTCAGGTGAGTGCCTGTGTCAGATTCCTTCCTTTGATGTACATTCCATTCCATTTCGTTGGGCTCATGTTTACTTCCTCCATAGAACGCGAAATTAGGAAATTTCACCTCGTACTCTTGCAGTGACGATAAATAAATGCACTTAAAAATGGGGTGTACGTGCAGAGTTGTTGTTTTGTGTATTAAACCTATAGTTTGTTGTTGTTATTATTATTTTGACGTTCTCGTTGCTGTCACTGTTGTGGTTGCTTAGGCTCCCTACTTTAATAACTATCAGTGTCAGTTTTATCCAAGTTTCTCATTTTGCTGGTCAGTAGTAGCTGAGTGAAATTTAAAGGGAAAAATTGTCGTTTACTCGTAATAAATCTAAGGATACCTGTCCTTAATCGGTCATTAAAGCCAAGCTTTCTTCCTGTAAGTACAATCACAGATTGCTGGTGTCATTTTAGGGAATTCAGGCAAAGGCGCTTTTGAGTGACGCACGACAACCGGAAGTGGACTCTTTACATTCCTGTGCAGTGACTTTGCCCAAATTTTCAGTTAAATCGTCTCTTCAAGTGTAAAGAAACCACAAATTGTACAAATTGTATAGGATCAAGGCATATTAAAGGGGAAAAAATCCCCACTTCCGGTTGACTTGTCTCTCTCAAAAGTGTCTTTGCTTAAGCTCGCTTTTAACTACAATTCGCTTCTTTAGATACGAGATAGAGAAAGAAAACTGGGTCGATTTTAACCTTCGCAAAGAATTCTGGGACTGTTGCTAGGGACAGAAAAAAAGTATGACCAATAGCTGACCGGCGTGTCCCTAGTAACCATCCCAGAAACAATTGCGGGACACATTTCGACTCCTTTCCCTTTCCGTTTCTAAAGTAGCGAATGTAACCGCTGGTTGTCCTTTTTTTTTCCCCTCAGGTCAAGAAGCTTTTCTGCGCCTCACAAAGAACTGATGGTAACTGGAGCAGCTCTTTTCATTTAACCCTCAAGGCAATGTTGCACCGGGGGATTTGCATCGACTATTCCAGTGCAACACAACGCTGCAACGCTGTTACAATATTGTTTCGAACTGTAACAACATTGTTTCGGCATTGTTGCCCTAAAAATCGTCGTTGCAAATCGTCTCGTGTAACATCACCTTGGCATTTTTGAGAACCTTATGGTGAGGTTACCTGTCACTCCAACTTTAAGATCGGTGAACGAAATCTTATGGTAGTGCCCTTAAACTGAAACCTCTTTTGCAGAACTTTTTCATATTGCCATTTGATTTCTTAGGATTTTAGGAAAAGGAAATTTGAATTTCGGGGGTGGGGTGGGAGGAGCTGTCTCTGCTCAGCTAGAGATTTACATTCTGGTGCTCTCCTGACATCCGGGGTACGGCGTAGTATTAAAACGAACAGAACGTTAATTCTTCAGCGCCACAGTTAATACCACTTCGCATCTGTCATTGGTGTAATTACGATGGTAAAGCCATCGAGTGCGAAAATCTTGGAAGCAATGTCCATGCCGTCCATACATTGAAACATTGAAGAGTCTTATCTCTTGTATTTCAGCTAAGCAAGGATGCTTTTTCCATACTTCACGAGGTACGGCGCAAAACGTTTCTGGTAGAATGTGTTTTCGTTATTGTTCTGTTACACTTTTGTCGGTTAATTATCAGTTTATTGATTGTTGTTTTGTATTTTTGAACAGATTTTCAAAACGCTGCTAACGTTGCTTGGAAGGGCAAGAAAATACTGCGGTATGTGGATTACGGACGGAATTTAAATTGCTTTGAGTTTTTGGCCCACTATTGTCTCGGTCTGAAAGTGTTAGCTAAAACAACTGGAAATCATTTAGATCGCTGTCGACTACTATTTTTACAACAACAATAAAATTGTGGGAATTGCTTGTCTTTTCCGTATCCCTAGTGTGTTAAATTCGATCAGTGTCTATAGAGTTGTGTTTGTAGGGAGTTGATTATAACACGTTGGCCAGTCATACCACTTTTCGAGTTTTAGATAGAAAGGAACTTGAGCGTACTGCCTTTTGTTGGATGGAAGTCGAAAAAAACAAACACAAAATCTTTCAGCCATGGGAGATTACTTAAGACTAACAGCTCGTTTATTCATGTAAATTAACGATTTTATTGTGGCAGCTATCTTTGTTTCTTTGTCGTTTGTGCGGCAACAGTTAAGAAAATGACTAATTTTACCAAAAAGAGAAGCTGGTGTTAATTCACCTTTTTCACATAAACCATACATACATACCGTTGTCTTCGATTTTTCTTGGGACGACTGTAATACCCAGGAGAAATTGGAAACAGTGGTTTTGCAAAATTTTGGGAGTGCATTATGGGCTGTATGAAAATAGTGAATGTTGGATTAGGGGAGGGGTGGTTGGCAGTTTGCCAGAATTATATACTGATTCATTTTGTTTTTCTCTACCCACCTACCCCTCCGCCAACCCAACATTTTGCGCAAAGTGAGAGTTAGTCTTGGATTAGGAGAGGGGTAGTGGGGGAGTTTGCCAGAACCTTATACCGATGAATTTTTTATCTACCTACCCCTCCCCTAACCCAATGTTTTGTCCCAAGGGAGAAGCTGGTATTTATGTTAGATTAGATGAGAGGCAAGTGGGCAGTTTGTCAGAATGTTAGACTGATTCATTTTTTTTCTGTCACTCTCTCTGTTGTAGATCGTAATATCCATGGTACAACAAAGCTTGTCAGTTATTTTGCTGTGTTGAACTACTGCCTGCTTTCGCGCACTGAAAAAGAAATGGTATGCTGACTGTTGCTATTTATTTTAAACAGTTTTGCTATTATTACAAAAATAATATTTTTATATACCCCTTTGCATAAACACCATTAAATCGTGGGTTACAATTTTAGGTACATTCACTGATTTTATAAAGGGAAACTATAATAAGCCTTTAAGCACGACCGAAAGGTGTGCCTTAAGGTTATTTTGTAGGGAAGAAGCGATGACCGAGCGCTGCAGAGCTGGTTTTCTTGCGACCGTATAGTTCAAGGCTCTCACAGTTTTCTGATTTGTCAACGGATATCTTCTCGCTATTCCCCATACATTTAAACTTAAAGCACCAGCAAACAGTGCGACATGTGATATGATGATATGCCCATCTTGCCCGCCCACGCAATCAATCACAACCACAGGTTTAGCTTCATCTTACCGGCTTACTGGATAATAGGGACATTACGATCCGACAACGACGGATGGCAAAGAAATTTACAAAAACAAGCCTGATGCACGTGTAGAGTTGTTGTTTTGCTTATTAAACCTATTGCTTTTTTGACGTTACCGTCGCCGACGCCGTCGTCGTCGCCGTTGTATTTTCTAAAGATCCCTAACAAAGACGGTGTGGTTATCACAGACAGGAAAACTTGACAAATGAGAATGTCAATGCAAACACGCGATTAAGGCTGCGAAGTGCCATGCAAGTCACATAACAGAATCTTTACTACAGGTTTCTAGTAAGATCTAATAAGGGCACGTGGTTAGCAAAACGTTTCGCGCTGGAAGCGCGAGCGAACTGCCAACATCAGTACTACGAATTTTGGCATAATGGCAAGAGAAAGATAGGGAAAGAGAGAGGAAGGGGCGAAGGTTGACCTTGGCGAAGTTTTCATGAGTCAGCTATGAGCAATAGAAACGTGTAATTCATGTATTAATAGAATAAAGTAATTACCTTGGATGAACGTTCATTTTAGTTTGAACTTGATTCCTTGTTACTGTTGTCTTTAGTTCACGCCTTATTGTGCAGAGTTATGGCGTTTGTTTCACCCGCTCATGTCAGAGCCAAACATCGCTGTACATCCAAACAAACAGGTTAGTAATTCCATAATGCGATTAAGCTGCTGCGACACAGTTTGTAGGTATGGAGGCTTAGGCACTTTCTGGGTTCATTTGGGAAAAGAGTGGAAGTAATTATATGCTACTGGTTGCCTTACCCATTTATCAGCCAATCACAAACAACGTTTGTGTACCCTAGGGATTAGACTTGCTACAAAGCGAGCTTCAATGCATGAGGTTGCGCTGCGACCGAGCGAGCGACGAAGTCTCGAGGTCGACTTGTTTCGCGTGAATGAATCTGAATCATATTATAAGTTAAAAAAATGATTGACATATGCTGTGTCGGAAGCGACGTGAAATATCACACACCGTCCTATTGGTCAACTGTCATGACGTCACCGGTAGGGTTTTCGACCGGTGAATTTCGCGCCAAACAGGTATGAAAAGTCTTTTAAAATGGCTTAACCAACCAGGAAACAAGGACTTTTAGATAGTCTACCAAGGGATCTCAGAAGCCGTTGTATCAAAGCTTGTGCCAATTCTCCATGTACATTTACGAGTGTTGAATTGTTTTCTTTCTGTTCTAGCAAATTGCGGGGGGGGGGGGGGGGGGGTATTATCAAAACCGTAACGGTCCCTTAATCTTCTCTTTATTATTTGTTTTAAGTAAAATTTGTTATTATTCAGTTTAGCAATCACGCTACAAATTTACTATATGAAGGCTATTTCTTGTCAGGCTGTCATTTTAAAGAAAAGGAGTAGAAAACTAAGTTGTACAAGTTGAATGTTTATACTTGCTAAACACGCGACGATATCTCAGTAAACCTACTGTTTCTGCTTACTGGTGTGGCTAATTTTTTCCCAAATAGATCACCTCTGCTTAATGCCCACGAATAGCCATTTGAAGTTGTGGGTTAAATTGTAAGGCATTATTATTTTTCTTTTTTTAGGCCCTGTTGATCTTTTGGTTTCACGCTTGCATTGGCTGTGAGGAAAATATCGACTTTATTACGGAAAATAACCACGTTGCCACCAACATTCCGCTCAACTACATTCTGTGAGTTGCCCTCTTAATTAATTCTGTGTATCCATTGTTCAAGTGCTTTGTTTATGTTACTCGTGTTGGGTCCTTCAAAATTCCTAGTCATAGTTTGTCTAGCAAAACCTGCCGGTACATAATAATGGCGTGGAGAGGTTTAAAACAACTTTCAGCACAAAACTTTTTTCATGTCGATTTTTTTTTCTTGCTTTGCGGATCAACGGTTCTTTACAATGTAGATGGAATTTGCTTTCTTTAAGTTGTTACCGACTTTTTAACCTGGTCATTTGAAACATGGAAAAATTAATTGAATTTAGATATCCAAGAGTTACAAGTGTGGTCCTGTGTATTGCGACTGGATCAGTTTGGTCCAACCGAAATAGTACTCTCCTACTGTGTAGACGGAAAATTCATGTTTGCGATCAATTGGTTTGCGTTTATCGTTAGTAAAGTTTTATGAACTAGTCGATTTGTGGACTTTTACTTTGGTTGCATTTGTGTTGTTATACGTTTTCCATTAATTTGACCCTTGTTTTCGCTCATGCAACCCTTTAACTGAATCTGTATTCATCTCAACACCACCATTACATTCTAACTATTTTGTTCACTGTGTTTTATTTTTTCAGCTCTAGTGACGAACCTGAAGTACTGACGTTTAACAGGAATGTTCTACCTGCTTATTATGGTCTACTGCGGTTGTGCTGTGAGCACTCTCCTTCGTTCACACGCCAGCTCTCCACTCATTCCAACATGAAGTGGGCTTTTGAGAAACTCACCACTCGCATGAACCAGTACCCACAGGTATTGATATCGTTAGAAGAAATTTGATGCCGGGTTAGGGGGGGGGGGGGGGGGATGGGGAAGCCATATCACCCATATGAAAGGGGCGGGGATGCTCGTCGTCTCGCTTAGCGGAGTAAATTTCGGATTTTGGTCTCACTTCCCCAGTTCTGTAGGGCGCACTGGACAAAACGCCATTATATTTAGACATAAGGGGCCACGCCCAGATTGGCCTCCTTTCTGGTTTTACTTCAAACTTTTCTACGAGCATCCTTGCCCCTTTTATATCGGAGTCTCCCTCCCCCGCCCCTGTGATTTGATGTTGATCATTCTTGGGACCTAAAGGGTGGACCATTTCTTTCCCAAAATTTAAAACAAATTCAAATTTCATTTTGTAAAACGCCGAGAAACAAACACAACCATGCAAAAGTAATGCCAAAACTACCAAAGAGGTTTCGGATGGTCTCACTCGTGGATTTCATCCACAGACTCAGAGTTAAATGTGAGAAGTTAGCTTTAAGTGTGAGAAGTTAGAAGTTATTAGAAGTAATAAGTCATATTTTTTTCTTTTTTTACAACATAGTAAAAAAACGCCATATGTGAAAGTACTGATAAAGAGGTTTCATTTGAATGGTCGCACATAGGACTTCTTCCCGCAGCCTCATAAGTTAGAACTACATACTAACTAAATACTGCCATGTGAAAGTGTGGAGATGATTCAAAGTTCTTTTGTTGTTTTCTTAAACACTTGATCTACTCAATCTTCGGAAGGAATTTTAAATGTTTTATATTTTTCCCTTTACAGGCAGTGGAAGAGCTGTTTGCTCTCCTGCGTTTATTTGCTGGTGTGACGTGTGACCCGTCGAGGGAGAAAACTAAAGAAGAAGAAGCGTTTGAGGCGGCCTTCAGAAAAGAAACCATTGCACTGTATCAGAGCGTACTGGACCCTGGCGCATCGTGGACAACGCTTATAAGGTATAAATACATTATCTTATATATTTCGACTCTGTTGAGATTCAGTCAACTCTCTCGTAACGAACACCTCCCTAAAATGGACACTTAGAGTTGGCCCCTGACTTTCTTGCTCCTTTTAGGGCCTGTTTACATGGAGGTGTTGGAGCCCAGGTAGGTTAGATAACCGGCCTGTCCATATAATCGCTCATTTTGATTTGATCACGTTCGCATGATAGTTGGGGTGACCATATGAGGGATTGAATGCCCAGGCGGGTTACCCCACCTATCTGCTCCCCCCCCCCCCCCTTAATGTAAAGAGTCCCTTTGTTGACTCTCTGACATCTTTCTAAGACGGAACATAGTGCCGATCCCAAAGGTGTCCGTTTTAGAACGAGTTGACTGTAAAAGAGAACAGATTTTAAACCAGGGGTGAAATTCGATCACTGGATATGCGCAACGGCATGAACAGAGTGATTGTACAGCTAGTAACCGTTTTTTTGGTTCCCTTGTAGTGCCTACAAAATCTTGCCTCAGACCGAAGAGGACAGATTAACAGTGGTTGCCAACCAGGGACTTTTGACACTGTCAGATGTAAGACTAAATTGCACTTCAACTCTAGTCAGTTGATAGTCTTTTCTTTTGATGTATTTCCCCTTCTTCGAGGAATTAAACGCGCGCAGCTGAAGTGCATCAACGCGAAGCGCGAGAAAAAAAAGCAAGTTTCCTGTACCCATCCCTACTTATTACTCTAGCGGCAAGTAAATTCCCTTCGATTTTTATTTCCTTACGAGCGCTCGACTTTCCTTTAAGAGAAAGGTACAAGGTCTGTGAACAGACAATTCTGTTGACTGCTCTTTTAATAGAATTATGAATAGTCACTAATGCAGGAAGGCGAAATTTGCTTGGAAAGGAAAATATACAGGGGCGGTTATTTAGATAAAGTTTTGTTCAAGCAAGTCCTTATATGAGACGTTTAGTGGACACAATTTCAAGACTTATGAATTAGCAAAAGACACAAAAACATTTTTCTCCTAAAAAGTTCAAACCAAGAGGCAGATAATTATACAGTTTTATTGTATTAGTTTGACAGTCGTTAGACATTTAACCGGTATTTTTGCACTTACTAGTACATGGCAAAGTCAGGTGGAAGTTAAGATTCTTTCTTCCATCTTTAGATCGCAGAATGTCTTTACATTGGAAGAGTATTTCTTAGTTACCGTAACATCATTCCGTACTGTTATATAGCCGGAAACTGTTTTCCCAACAGCGCGCGCTGTCATTGGTTACTTCGAGGTCATATGACATCTAACAATGAAACTCTTTCCCGCCAAAATCTCTTAGCGGGCAACATTGCAAAATCTAGGAAATCTAGGAAAATGTAGGAGTGCGAGAATGTTGACCGACGACCGCCGTTACAGTGAGGTGTAATGAATTTCTAGCTATATAAGAAATTACTGACTGACTGGTCCCGAGTGAAACAGTTAATTTTGTTTCCCGACGCGGGAGGCCAGTCATTAAGTGTTTATTATCAAACAGGCATTCACCACCCTTCACATGATGTACCACGAGGCCACGGCCTGTCACGTAACGGGAGACCTGACAGAAGTGCTTATGATATTACATAACTTGCTGGTGTGCTGCCGGCCGCATAGCAACAGACCAGGTACTATAGTTAAACAATGTATGGTTTACTTTACAGTATACATGCCGCGTGTATCAAGCTACAAGTGCGTTTTCGTTTGTTTGTTTGTTTTTTGTTGTTGTTGTTATTTTTTTGCAAACAAGGTAAACTCTTAAATTATGTCCCTCTGCCTAGCCAGCGAAACTGGTGGGATTGTTATGCCACGAGGGAAAATCTCGAATTCAGTTTCACTAGCTCCCAAACTTCTTGTGGAGGCATGTGTGGCCAAGCGGTTAACACCTCGAACTCCGGATCTGGAGGTCCGGGTTCAAGCCTCGCCCGTCGCGTTGTTTCCTTAGACAAGGAACTTTAGTCCACTTTGTCTCCCTTCACCCAGGTGTATAAATGTGTACCGGCGACATACTGCTGGGGGGTAACCCTGCGATGGACTAGCATCCTGTCCAAGGGGGGAGTAGCAATACTCCTGGGCATGTTTCATTCTAAGGAATCCGGGATGCTATCCTGCCGTTTGGGCCTTTGGCTCTAGTGCACCTTTATCAATTCTTTTTTTTTCTTACCAAACTTCTCCGTCGCCAAAAAGCAACAGCATTCCCCCCGCTTATTCTACTAACTACACAGACTAGGCTCTTCTCCCCAACAGCTGTCTCTAACTCCACCAATAGCGCCGACTGGTTAGCCTGCGCTTTTTTCCAACAGTTTTTGTTGAAACACCAGCCCCTTCGTGCATGCTATTTAAAGCACTTGACTGATCTGGCTGGATAGTTTTGATTAAAGTGAAATTCTCATTATGACTGGAATAGTCAGGCCGGTTAGTTCTGACAAATGGAAAGTGTCCTAAGAGAGCAAGCAAATGCTGTTCTCTTATCAAAGCTAAATGCTAGCGCTAGAAAACTTCAATGTTTCGTTCAGTGTGCAATTTCTATATTCTTTACGATTTATCTGTGTCTGTTTGTTGTATTTCAGATGTCCGCAATAGCCTTTCAACCTGGACAGAGAGATTGGATGTGGCACAAAAACTCCTTTCTTTGTTGAACTCTTATACTCCTAAGGAAGTGAGACAGTCTTGCCTAGGTGAACACCTAATGTGTCGTTGGCATCTTATAAATTCGCTTAATTGCGTGCACAGTTATGAACACTGGAATATTTTGTCTTTATCCCACAATGGTGTTGACAAGAAAGCAATGATTTTGTTTCTTTGGCAGAGGTACTGAACGCCATGTTGATCCTGTACCCGAACGACTTCTCAGAAGCGATTATTCCTATCATCCATGGCTCCCATCAGCACTGGAACAAAACGTCTCCTCCAGGTCGGTGTCCTTACTCCAAAAAGGAGACGTTTATTTCGTCTGAGTTGATTTACGTTGAGTTCCGATTGCGAGCCTTTGCGCTGTTGTTAGAAACTTAATTACTCACGCTCTTTATATCTTAACTACGCGTTCAACCCCAAGAATTACCAATCAAGCAAAATTTCCAAGCTCCTGCATTTGATAGTGGAGATAACGTGAGTTCCAATGGCAAAAAGTGGGTAAAACCCTAGACTAACTAGTAAGTGCTGTAAATAATTGTGCTGTTCTTACTACATGCCATCGAGAGCCATAATGGGATTATGGCTCTTGATGCCATGGCCCGTAGTTAGCACCGTAAATAATTAAGCCAATTCCCAGTTGCGCCAATCCTCTGTTTCATTGCGAGGCTAAGTGCGGAGCTCTTGATATGAAAAAGATTCTTTGTTCTCGTGCAAATAAAACTCATTTTCAGAAAAAGGTTTTACACTTATCCTCGTATGCTTTTCCAGCAAGAAGCAGGTACATATCTTACTGTAATTCTTTCAAAATATTTTCCGCTTCTCTTTGGCCTAAATCACCCGTCAAGTTTTTCATAGCCAACTGGCGCTGACCAAATTTGAAAAATTATGCAGGTCTCGGAGGGAGCTTTGCGACGAAACCGATGACTCTTTCTCGATCTCCAAAATTATTATTAACAGTTGTTCGCTGATAGCTTTTACATTGGATGGATAACCCTTAATCCCATTGATTTCTTCTATTCGCATAAATTATAAGCTAATAACGTCGCCTCAAACTATACGGTGGATAATTTTAAAGTTAAAAAGTTATTCTGATTTTTAAAAATCCGTGCTTTTTTTAAATATCATTGTAGATTGGATTCCCTTTTTTACCAATGTATTCACTTCCGTGTTTACATCTCTCAATTTTTTAAATCTATAGAATTTTTAAGAACCTTTTATTATAATCACTATTTGTAAATAAGCTTTTTATCATGACTGTTGTAATTTTATTATTATCAATTTTGCTTTTAGAGGGCCACTAGGGAGGGAGAATACTTGTTTAGAATTTTAAAGGTCCTTTATTATAATTACTATTTGTTAATAGGCTTTTTATCACGACTGTTTTAATTTATTATTATCAATTTTGTTTTTAGAGGGCCACTAGGGAGAATACTTTTTATATTTATGTTGTAAAATCTTCTTTATCACACCCGGGTTTAGGTCCCATTGTGGGCGCAACTGTCCCAGCCCATCTCAGTTCAGTACTCTTTTTAAAACATGTCATATTGCGTTCGTGTTTTAGGCTGCCTTCTTGCGGTGGAAGCTATTTCGCTTCACTTCACTTACTTTAGCAAGCTCTGGATGGAAGTGTACCAGAAGGCTGGTGAGGTAAGTCGTGTCTTTTGTTCTAAATGAATGGTTACTTGGCAGGAATGGCGTTAATTGGCGGGCATGTCAAAAGCTGGGATGAACTTTTGGTTCAATTATCCATAAGTAGCCACGTGTTCATGCTCATATTAGCAGCGAGAAATCATCGGCCCGGGACCCCGTCCCTTCTTTTACAGCCCTGCTGCTTACTTTAAGTTCTATTTTCCATTGTTTCCATTGTTTCGATTGTGAAAGTAGCCACGGGGTCATACTCATATTAGCAGGGAGAAATTTTCGGCCAGGTCCCCGGCCCTTAATTGACAGCCCTGCTGCTTACTTTTGGTTCTTTTTTCCATTGTTTCGATTGTGAAAGTAGCCACGGGGTCATGGTCATATTAGCAGGGAGAAATTTTCGGCCCGGGTCCCGGGCCCTTAATTGACAGCCCTGCTGCTTACTTTTGGTTCTTTTTTCCATTGTTTCCGTTGTGAAAGTAGCCACGGGGTCATGCTCATATTAGCAGGGAGAAATCATCGGCCCCGGACCCCGGCCCTTAAATGAGAGCCCTGCTGCTTACTTTTGCCTCTATTTTCCTGTGTTTCTTATGAAAGTAGCCAGGAGGTCATGTTCATATAAGCTGCGGGAAATACCCGGCCCCCGACCCTTAATGACAGCCGTGCAGTGCTTACAGGTGAAACTTTTTCTTTGCAGAATACAAAATACAGCAGTTGTATAAAGCAGCTGTGTCAGCAGCCGGAATTCTTAGAGGTAAGATGAACGAATGATCAGTACGTGAAGTGACGTTTGAGAAGTGACCTTTGCAAGTTTAGTTCGCTAGAACCAGCTGCGTTACAGGAAAACACCTTTCATGCTTCAGTGAACCTCAGCGGAAACATTTTTTATCTTGCAAGGGAGTTCCCCAACCCAGTTTTCTCCTTTAAAGTTGTCATTGCAAGTTTTGAGTACGATCTTGCAATCCCTATAATTTGGACGACGAGGGAGAGGGGCATAAATTACGTGACGTCCTATGATAAGGTCCAGTACCTCGAATCTTTTTGCAACTCTCATATGCAACTGGATGTAGCATATGAGGGAACAGTCAGTCTTTTACCTTTACAATAGAGCTTTTTCATTCACTTGGCCAAGAAAAAGGTTCCACTCCCACTGGCTTTGTTTGCACACCAATATGCTGGACGTGTGGTCACGGGAAAAAGGACTTATATACACATGTTAATTTACAAATTTTGCCCGCGCCGACCTCTATGTCACGCAGAGCATTTTGCTCAACTACTCAAACTGTTGACTTGGAGTTTTGCTTGACAATTATTTTGACGTCCAGTTTTGAAGAAGGGTTGTTAAGGAGAACTTGCCTGTAAAACTGTACACTTTTCATAGAGTTTACATATACTTGACGTAAACTGCAAAGAGAGCGACAGTCCTTCGCAAAGCGATTTGACACTGGCGTAAGTTTTCGCGTTCATCCAATACAAAACGAGAAAAGACATTTCTGTGAAAAGTCTATTGTAGATCGTTTTAAGTCTCTCAGAGCCTTTGTTAATATAACCTGATAAACAGATAGTCCAGTGTTCTTGTTGTACGATTGAGTCCCCTTGTCTATTCAGTACATAGAACTGATCTTACTAGATGAACGGGAAAGTCTGAATGTGCGGGATATCTACACGTTCCTTTGCTGTTTCTTTCCGAGGGTAAGCATAATGCATTTTCACTTTAGCATCAGGAATAGGTTGCTCCACCCTGTTACCTGCTTTCGTTTATCATGATTAACTGATCAACGAAAATGAATTTTAGTTAATGAGCAACACTTGTTTGTCCTATGTTCAGTGATTTTCACGTGCAACCTTTACGAACTCTTCATTGTTTACTTGACCAATCACATGGCACTCTTAACTTGCATTCCCATGTGCTTCGTCACTCTGTTTTTTCTTCACGGCCAAGCACAATGTCTTGAAGTTTCTTTTCAAATTCCCTCCCATCCCACCCTTCACTCTGTTTTATTTTATTTTAGTGGACATAGGACTTGCGAAACCTTAATTAAGTGCCATGTTGTCAAGTAGTAATCATTTTATGTATATAACTTATTAATTAGTTAAAGACAGTATTATTGTAAGCAACTTATCTATAGTCATAATCAATTTCTGCGTCGACACGTTGATGTCCTTTTCAGTTAAGAGTTTCAACTCGAGGCAATGATATGACATCTATTTAGTTACTTCTTACAATTTTTCTCTGAAGTCAGCAGTGTATTTTCAATAAAAATTGGGAATGGGGATGAAGTGCTCCTCGCGTCACACTTTTCAGACTTTTGCCCCCATAGACTCGACATTTTGTACTCCTGGGATGTACATATAGGTTAGTGGGGGCCTCAGGGAGGCCCACGATTGGTCACAGCCGACCCTGAGGGGAGGACCAACTCCCTCCCCTATATCGGTCTGTGCATATTTACCCAAGAACGGTCACAGTCGGCCCTGGGAGGAGGCCCAACTCCCTCCTCGATGCCGTCGGTGTACCACCCTGCTGGTAGGTTTTCTTTAGCTCACAAAAATCCAGGAGTACATAGGGCTGACCTTTTAAGTTTCAGTGGAGCACTTTGTCACCCACTACCTCTTTTTGAGCCACACCAAGTTGCTGTTCAGTATAATAATTTTGGGTCCCCAAACATGAGGAAGTTTATTAACTGAAGAGTAGTCAGTTCAGGTTGCAGTTTTCAAACCTTTTGTTCTCCTTCCTTTTGCCTCCCTCACAGGTGTCTAAGCAGGTGTTGGTAAATCAGTGGACTAACTTAGTCAAGACACTTGTAACGACAGTAATTGCCGACAGACCTGCAGCGGAGAAGGCGAGTGACGCGGATCTGTGTGTTATAGCCAAGAGACTTACTGCGGTAAGTTGTTCGGATAGATTGGTTTTAACCTGAAACTTCAGTGCCTAAATGCTCTCAATCTGGCCTCTTAATCTGGATAGCGCTATTGGCCTGCCTCGTAGATCAGTCGGTTAGAGCGCTGGTACATCTACTTCTGTGCACTACTTATCCCTTACTCAGTACTTAAATTGCTTTTATGGCTGTGTCTATGATTGAAACTCAATGTAATAATAATAATAGTAATAATAGTTCTGTTATTTAGCCTCGGCACTATTTATAGCGCTAATGCTAGTGGGGCCGAGCAAATGCCTTAAACAAATAATCCAAAATAAAACTTAGCAGGGTTAAGAATCCCAACTGGCCGGAGGCAAACCAGCTGGCTAATTACAAACGCGGCCGAGGATTTGAACTCGGGACTACCGTGAACAAATCCAGTTAGCGGTTGGAGCGGGACTTGAACTCGGTGCCTCCGAATTGCAAGTCCAGCGCTCTAACCACTCGGCCACGCTGCCTTCCATACTTCAGCGTGCTCTGTCAAACAAAGCCTAATGAGCAGTACTTTCACACAACAGGAGGTGTTTTTCAGTATTACTATAGAGACGTTCCTAACAGCAATAAAATTTCGCAGGAACTCCGAGCAATGTCTCTACTGTTCTCTGTTCGGGCGCCGCAGAAGTCCGACATCAGCCCACTACTACAGCCGAGTCTTGATGCACTTCTGTCAGTCTGTCGCAGGTATCAAAACAAAAAACAAGAAAATGCAAAGGCCACGCGCGCTGCGAGCGAGACTGAGCAACAGCAGAAAAACGAAGAGTTCGAGGACAAGAAGACAGGTGGAGAGGCGGAGCCGGTGAAAAAGCGAAGGAGAACGTTAGAAGGCGAAGAACAAACCAGTTCTAAAGGAGCATCCGCATCGTCTGATGTGCCAGGACCTAGCAAGGATGATGACAGCGTTGCTGGTCGGAAAAGGGAGAAAGTCCAGAGTAGCTCCCAAAAACAATCCCCAAAGAGTGGATCAATTTGGGGCTCAAGGCCGCCAACTGATTGTGTGGACTCGCTAGTTAAAGCTATTCAAAGCGCCATCACCAAAATCCCTGTATAGGTAACAAACATGAGAGGAACAGTCTGGCATTCATTGAAGTACTGTTGTAAAAGACACTTTGGCCTTAGGAGTCTGTTTGCTGCCAGATGAGTCCTAAGCTACGGGAATCTTTGAGTGTTCTTGTGGACTGCTTTTGCAGCGTTTTAGTTTCCAGTGCACAGCGGGAAAAGCCAAGAAGTTTTCGTGTTTTTTTTTGTTTCCGAGAACTTGTGTATTTGGAATAATAAATGGAAATGAACTGTACCCCAGAAACGTTGGGAACCGGTTGGACAACAATCCAAAAACGATTTGATTTGAATCGTGGTGTTGACGTTTTTATACCCGTGAAAAAGCCTGCCTTGTACTTTGCTTCATTCCCTTCCACTGGGCTAAAATTTACATTATGCAAGTGAAAGGAGGTTTTTGGAGAGTTAAAGCAACCATGCACCTTTTCACCTTTCATGGCTTCCTGCCGGTGACAATGCAAGCCCCGGTAACTAAACATACAAGACTAAACAGGGAAGGCAGACAAACCGGGTGGGAGTGGTTTCCTTTTCCCGGTTTATGCGTTCTCCGACATGGAGAATCAGAACTCCAGTCTGGGTCTTCCAGTCTTCAAGACTTACTAAGTCTTTTCTTTCAACTTAAAGCCTGTCCATCAAGTACGGGTTTCTAATTTCGGCTTTTTTAAAAAATGGGAGTATTGTAGGGAGGTGTATTTTATGGACTTTGTATCCCTATATTTGGAAAGATTGCAAGTTACATTGTATGTTCACAATTTTGCAAATCTACAAGAGAAAAGCGCTTTCACCGCCTTTTCTGACTTTGCGAAAAATAAACGGCTTTAAGATAATACTTACCTTGAAAGTAGATGATACCATTGTGCGTAGAGGCCACCGTCAAATCAGAAATATAACCATGAAGATGTGCATGTTATACAATTGTAAATGCCCACCGTAACGCGAGTAACAACCTGAGAATTAGAAATAGGTGATGTAATGTCACGTGGGTAACACATTCCCCCTTGGAGTCAGGCGATATAATTGCAAATTTCACCGTTTCATCTTGGTAAATATTTTATTCTTGAGAAAAAAACAATATTGGTCTTGTTATTTATCACTGAGAAAAAAGGTCTTACATTAACTTGCTCGTTGAAAGCTCTTTCAGTGCATTTAAAATTATATAGCAGTCGTGTGGATTTGTTCGGAAAAGAAACAGAGATAATAAATTTGGATGATGTAGAAGTAAATTTTTATGGAAATTGTTCATTAATGTTGCCGTTGGTGCATTCTGCAGATAACAACGTATTACCGTGGAAGCTCTCGTAACTGACACTCTGGTAAGCAAACAGCTCCACTTACGGCCACCTTTACAAAAGTCCGTTTTTCTCAACTCCTGTACAAACCCTGTATTTTTACATTCTCGTAAGCGGCCAGGTCCAGGTACGAACACCTTTTCCGCGTCCCGAAAGTGTCCGCTTACGAGAGGTTACACTGTATTGCAAGAAACGATTGCAACGACGATTTTTAAGGCAATTGTTGTAACAATTCGAAACAATGTCGCAAAAAACAAAAAAAGTTGCAAAGTTCCCCGTGTAACACTGGACAGTGCTGGCAATAATAAAGAACAGCGATTATTGGGCGACGGTGAGCAAAATATCGTCATTTGGCAGTGGCGTCAATTGCTTATAGTCCATTTCTACGGTGACTCCGTTTTGCTACTAATGGCCTGTTTACATGGGGGTTCGGGGGGGAGGGGGGGGGGGGGGGGGCAGGGTAACCTGTCTGTCCATATAATTTCTCATTTTATTATGTGGACAATTGGGTTACCCCACCTAAGCGGGTTACCTCACCTACCTGGGGTCCCCCACCTCCATGTCGATCTTTATCCCAGTTGAACTAAACTTAAAGAGGGGCAAATGGCGGGTTTCGGTAAACTATGTTATAAAACTTTATGCATATAATTCGGCTCATTTGAAGTTCGGCGTCTGAATCAACGCTGGTCCACATCCGTTAGTCCCGGCTGAGTCAGGCGTTATGAACGTCTGGGCCGATGCAATTTGAATTAGCTGTTTCGAATTGATTCAGATTCCGCACTGCACGTGAACATAATTCACTGAATTTGATTCGGCTAATGTGAAGTGCGGAGTCTGAAAGGCGAACCGGTCCTAAGGGCCTGTTTACATGTAGGTGGGGGACCCCAGATAGGTGAAGTGACATGCGGCGGGTCACCCCACCTATCATGTAAACGTGATCAAATTAGAATGAGGGATTATGTGGACAGGCGGGTTACCTCACTTACCTGGGGTCCCCCACCTTCATGTAAACAGGCCCTAAGCTCCTTAATGAAAAATTACTATGTTTTGCTGATCGGAGTTCAATATTTATTCTATCATTCAATCATTGCGTTCGAATTATTGTTTGTTTGTTTGTTTGTTTTTAATATTTTATTTAGGGCCACTGTAAAGGCCATTCGAAAAGTTACTATCTCGCTGATAAATAATTGTTAACAAATTTCCCAAAAAGAAAAACAAGAATTGTACCTATAGATACCTTGAAAAATAAAATACCTACCTAAATAAAAAATACCTGTTAAGCACATAAAGAAACCACATCAGGAAGAGTTTTTATTAAGGAACAATAATTCTAATTACAACTTTTTTTATATACTTTGCCGCAAACACAGGGAGAAACTGCGCATTAATAGAGCATTGTTCCCGGTCTACAAAAAAACAGAAGCAAATCAAGTTTAATCTCCATGGCGCATAAACAACCGATTATCGGAAGGAAGGAATATACAGTGGCCTTAAGAACTCTAGTCCAATCAAGTCAATCAAAACTCTGTAAATACCTTATTATTAAAAAAAAAAAAAATGAAAGGACGTTTTTAACTTACACTTTTTCCAATAGCGTGCGTAGAGTTAACGAAAACAGCTCCGAGCAGTTTTCATAAGATGCTATGGCTGCGTCCACTCAACTCATTAGTGTTGGTGTAGCATTGCTAATGAGTCGGGCTATATGCACAGGGCGACGCACGCAGCTAAATTTATACCGTTCCTTTGTTCCTGAACTGAAAACAAAACTGTTTTTTACCCCATGTAAGGAAATCTAAGACAGCCTTAGATTCTAGATCCCGCACTGTGGATTGCAAATTCACGATGTGAATTCTGGATTTCAGGCACTGGAGTCCGGATTTCTAATCACTGGAACTTGGGATTCTTGATTCTAATCCTTAGCTGGATTTCAAAGTCTAGGATTCTGGATTCCAAAAGCAAAAATATGCGGTATTCTGGAATTTTCATTACCTTACACAAGGCGATATTTTCTTTTCAAACAATCGAATACAGCTTTCGTCCCCGATAACTAAACGTACGAAGTGACTGCAAATCCTAGTATGGTCTTATAGTAACGTCATAGTAGCCTGTGTTCGATATATTAAAGTTCTAACATGACTCCGAGGCTTGAGGGTCAAAATTGCAATTGTCTCGCAATTCCCAAAAGAGACTTTTGTTATTGAGTACAAAGAAAACCAAACCAAATCTAGAAATATGACCAGAAAGCCTCGGAGTGGTCTTAGAATTTTGATATATTGAACGTGGGCTTTTATAAAGGTTTTGATAATAAACGAAGCGATCAACATTGTGATAAGTTCTTAATGTTCATCTTGCGAAAGTTCATTCAAGGCTACGCGTTGTCTTCCGAAGGCTCCTGCGAGGGTTACTCCGTGTCCCATTTGTTTTCTACCCAAAGAAAAGAAAAAAAATAACGAATAAATAAGTGAGGGCAGAACAATGTTTCTAGTGCCAATAGGCGGGCGCGGCAGAGGGAAATTTTGTTTTGGACTAAGAAGTTGGGGGATGGAGAAGGGGAGGTTTCCAAGATTTTTTTTCCAAAACAACATTAGGGAGGAACTTTTTCTCTTTAGCAGAGTTTTATTCTATCTTCCTAGACATTTGGTAGAATTTGGTGCCAGATGGTTGCTATGGTTACTGAGATATGACGTCTTAGTAAAACGCGGTCAAGACATTTTACGTTTTTTTGTCTGTTTGTTTATTCTCCCTTTTGAGCAGAAAAAACCTATAAACTATCCCCGAAAGTAGCAAAGTATATAGCTATAAAATAAACTAAACCTCTGGCATAAAAAAATGGTTAATCATCCAATGTTATTATTTTTAGTCGGAATTGTCTCTAAAGTCCAAGATGGCGTCCATTTTCATAAACTTTATAATCTGTTTTCTTTACACGGTGAAGGGAAGTCTGCGTAAAGACCCCATAATGAATACCGTTAAGTAGTATCCTGCTGTTTTGTTCTAGTAAAATGCTCTGATTGGCTGCCTGACAAAAGGCATTGGAAGCATCATCTCTGAGTGGCAGTTATTGAGAATTGCCAGGAATAATTTATGCGAAATTGGTTTCAGCGACATGTTTAGCGAAGCTGTCTTGCAAGCGTCGCTTTTCAGTCTGCAATAAAGTAAACACTAGTCGTCCGCGAGCATGCTACTTACCGATTGCATGGGATTCTGAGTGGCATTTTCAGTCATTTTAGCCGCCAACTTTTGCTGTCAGAAAAAAAAAATAAGAATAAAGTTTAGTAGGTAAAACAACACATTTCCACGTGTCCTAATTTGCAGAAGAAAGCAAAACGCTGAAGGATTCTGTTCATAGTAATAAAATGACGCCATCATGCAAAAGCCTATTGTATGGTTCGGTATGCTGTAGAGCGCGTGCACTCGCGAGGCCGTCATCTATGCAAATTTATTGTAACAAAAAAGTGGATCACCAACATAGCCGCCGTGATTTCAAGTAAAAACGCTCCATGTGATTCAAAGACATTGCCAACCTACCCCTCCCCTTACTCAAACTTTAAACTAAATTCTCACTTTGGACTAATTGTTGTGTTAAGAGAGGGGTGGGTGGGCTGAACTTATACGATTCAGGGACACTGCCCCTGACACTATCCCTCTCCTAAACTAATGTCAACACTAAGTTCTCTCTTAGGGCAAAATCTTGGTTTAACTGAGAGGTACAAAGTGGGGAGGGAGAGTAGGAAGTTTTCCAATACCCTATACTCCGTATTATTTGTTCTTTACTAGAGAATTGTATGTGGCCATAAATCACTTATTAGCGGACTCTGTTACCATTTATGTTTTCTACATGATAATATATGACTGCGTCGTCTACATGCAATATGGTAGGGATTTCAGATTTCACCAGTTGAAGTTTATGGAAGGGAAGGCAAATATGTCTTTTCAGTTTGTAAAGGGAACGAAAAGGGCCAACGGACGCATTTTGTGGCTGCGAAAATGTCAAGAAAACTTTCTGGATTAGTGATTTATTCGTATTTACGAGGCAGTGCATTTGCAGAAGTCTAAATCAGTGCGAAAGGGTAACTTTTCTGTGAAAATTATATCTAAAAGGGTAAGCCGTTACACCTGGTACATACTTACCAATAACATTGCAAGGAATTCATGTCCCCTTGCCTTCTGCTTTTTAGGTTTTTTTGTAGGTTTTTTCGTCGGCGTTCGTCTTCTCGTAAGACCTGGTCGCTCATATCCCCGAGCTGGGTCTAAAAGATCACAGCAAACAATCAACCACAAAAAAGTGATCGTCAAGAGTCGTTTGGAATCCATCGACTATATCGTTCTTCCGGTTTACCAGGTGTTCTGTTGCGAAGATGAACTTGAATCTCAGCTGAAAAAGAAAAAGAAAATTGTTGGCTTTTTCAGCTTTTCACTTATATTAGTTGTTATCTCTAGTTTTTAAGTGTCAAGAGAGATTTGTGTCTCTCGTTATCGATATAATATCCTCAACGTGTTGGCCTGGAGGCCATGTTATCGTGTTGGAGTCCTTACGATACACCGTTTCCGAGTACGGGTACGACAGGAACCCATGGTACGAATAATTTACCCGTACGCGTAGCCCGTAGATTGCCTCTTACCCCGAAGAAACGGGTAGGGTACCGGGTAGAATGATGCCACTATGACGTCTGGGAAATAATGGTTTCCTTTTCTAAGTACTTGGCAAGCATGTTCGCTTACCCGTACCCGTAGGCAGAAAAGGTGTATCTTAAGGTCACTCTTATGTCCGAAAATAGAGTTCATAAATACCTTTTATTTAAGTATAAACACCAATGAAGTACCAGGTGAGCTTTCGCGCGAGAACATGTTATCTTCACATATGAAAAGATCACCGATGCTATCGGGCTATATAATAAATCGCGCCTTTCACAGAAAAAGTTATTAAAGTGAAATGGTTTGGTATTTCATTGGTGTTTATATCATAAATAAAACATTACATGGTTGCTTGGAAATACGAAATTTCTCTTCGACTGGTGAATAATTCTATACTTAGGGTGCGTTCGATTGGGAAATCTGGATTTATATTTTAAAATCCGGATTTCGGATTTGCAATCGAACGCGAAATCCGAAAACGGATTTCAACGCTGAAATATTTGTTTAAGGATTTTCCTTTTTACCGTTCGATTGGGAAATCCGAAAAAGGATTTGAAAAACTGTCCTTAGGAAAAGCGGTCTTGCATGCACACGCATAATTAGTAAAAAGAAGACCGCTATTCACGAGAACAGTTTTGCAAATCCTTTTTCGGATTTCCCAATCGAACGACAAAAAGGGAAATCCAAAAAATCCGGATTTGGATTTCTTAATTCAAATCCACCCTGAGGACGGATTTCTCGGAGGTGAGCTTGATACCTTCAAGCCAAACATAGATCTTGTTCAGACCAAAATTAAGCCGCTCATTCAGTTGATATCATTGTCAGCATAGGTGATGCCCATAGTGGTAGTAAAAATTCTCAGCCAAGCTGAACGAGTCGAAATTCGAAAAGTCATGAATGTGCAGTGAAAATAATAAGGGACCTAAAATGGTCCTCTGGGGTACACCACTTCATACCAATGTCTCACCCAACTTACGGTCATTCACTACAACACAAAATTATGTAGGCACGACCACTAAGGTATGACATTAGCCACTCTCTTTTGGGGCCAGTTATACCGTCATAATCGATTTAAATAGCAGTAATAGCAGTAAGGCATGGTGGACAGCCTTTTCATAGTCTTTTCGAGGTCCAGAAAGATACAGACATGAATCACTGTACTATTGGCGTGGTCAATATTGAATTACTAACTTTTGGTTGTCTCAAATAAGGCAGAATCAGTAGCGTGACAAAAGCTGGTTAGGTGACTTTATTTATCTCAACGTATTTAACTTAACCACCTCAGTAGCCTTGAAACGTTGACTCTTACTGTCATTGTACGCACAGTGCATACCCATAAATCGAAAAAAAAAAAAAAAAAAAGAACAGCTGATCCTCTGTATTGATATTTCCGACGAAATCGAAGTCGCGGCGATCGCATTGCCATTTCAATCAAGTCTGACAACGTTGGTCGTACTTGGTCGTGGAAGGCAGGCAAAGAAACCTGTCCCAAAAACTGAGTGTGTTTTACGTTCAGTTGTTATTTTCTCGTTTCCGTCGTCCTTGACGTTGTGCTGAGCCCATAGTAGCGTGAACACGCAAAACAATTCTTGCTATGCGACGATTTTGTGAGAAAACCAACGATTTGATTCCGTCCGTAGGTGCCCATAATTACTTACTGAATTTTGGTGTCTAATCATACATCCTTCATCAGTTTACTCAAGCCCTAAATTAAGGAACAATAATTATCATAATAGTAATTTTCTTTGTTTACCCTCGGCAGTATTTTATAGCACTAATGCTTGTGGGGCCAAGCAAATGCCTGAAACAAATAATTCAAATTAAACTTAACAGGGTGAAGGATACCATTTTGCCGGAGGCAAACCAGCTGGCTATTTACATGCTTGCTTTCCAGCTAGCGGTCAGGGCGGGACTTGAATGCGGGGCCTCCAAATTGCAATTCCAGCGCTTTAACCACTCGGCCATGCTGCCTCCTACAAGGAAGGTTTCATTTTGGCCGAAAACCTGATCACTGATCATCACTTTGTGAGCAGTTACACAGTATGATAGGGCTGTCGACTCTTCGTTTCACCCTTACAAACTTTAAACTAACTGGCTGTGGCTATAGTCGACATAAACGCCTTAGTACGAATCAAAACAGATTTAGAACCCTTGAAGCCCCATTATCTCTGGAATGTAATCATTAATCGACAAGTAATCGTTGATCAAAAGAGTGCCGATCTATACTGCATGCGACAATTTGTCCCAGAAGAAGAAAGGGCGGAAACTAACTTTCCGATAAATTGTTGTGAATTCATGAGTCTTTCGTATTGACGACATTTCAATGGTTTTGAACTCTGAAGACTGATCTTGGAGTACTAAAATTATGAATGAGCTAAGCTTCGTTTCAAGGCATGGCGCAGAAGCTTGAGTAGTTTCGAAAGACAAACTAGCCCAAACTCAGCAACTCGAAAGGCATAAGGTCTGATATGAAATGCAACTTAGCACTGCAAATTTGCAAGAAATTTAAACTGGAATTTGAATCCAAGGAACTCAGGGGCACCCAACGAGAATATAGTTCAAAACCACTTAAACATAGCATTGTTAAACGTATTTTAGTATTTAAATGGTAGATATAGGCATATTTTTATCCCCTAAACATTTTTCATCAGTTCGGACTTCCTAGCTGAAAGCCTAGTGATCCGAAAATTATAGGGATCAAAACTTACCCGTTCGAAAATTCCAGCCAGAAAAAAGGCTCCCGAAAATTCTAGGTGACCTTTTTAGGGTAAAAATCCGTTAAAAATAGGCAATTATACCATTTTTTAGATGTTCGAAAATCCTAGGAGAGGCAGGCAAGCAAGAAATTTTACAAAACATGTTACGAAAATTCTACATATCAAATCGTCTTCCGAACAGATGTTTTCCGAAAATTGTCGTTGTGTGCCCCTGAGAACTCAGACAAAGATTAAAACAGCGATGCGATTAAACTGACTGGCTGCATTGAGACAACTAACAAACATAACATTACCGGACAACAAACAAACTGGAAACTGACTTCCACTCGTGGCTTCTGGGATGGTCTGACTACTAGTTACTAATACTGTCCAACGCAAACGGATTCCGATGGTGCAGACCGTCGCAAACCGTTTAAAGTAAAGTTTTAAGTTTGCGGTTTTAAGTTGCAGGCGGAAGGGAAGATGGGCAATTAATAGTCACTTGCAAAGGTGCTGACACGAAATTTATCAAAATTCAAACAGTGGGAACTGCCACAAAACTCGTTGAAACACGAAAATAACTGATGAAAATAAGGCACAAAGAACCTTGCAAATATACGAAAAAGAAGGCACTGTTGGACAAACGTGAAGATTTTGAAAACCTATTTGCCCAGTTAACAAGGGAATATATTAAATTGTAAAAATATTTGAATGACACGAAGCTGTGACTTCGTCACTCACACGTAATTTCTCAAGTTCCATAGATAATAAGGACCCCCAGATAGATAGTTAAATTCTTGGTTTCACATGACGTCACCAAAATTCAAACTAAGAAACTATCGCTTCTTCTGCGTTTCTACTTTCATGTGATACTAGAGCACTTTAAAACCTTTTTACAAAAAAATTTCGGTTCAAAAGGGTTCTTTTTTTTGCGATACAGGACACTTTAATTTCCAGGAATTTGCGTAACGAGGCATTTAGCTGACGGCCGGGAAAGCTCTCATGTGGGTTAAAAACATCACGGTTTTTTGGAGATTTTGCTATCTAAACGTTCCTTGTCTTAGAATGAATATTACTTTAATCGTTATGAGTTCCTCAAGCGAAGAATTCACGCATAAGTACGAAAACTCAAAAACAGATGTTTCTGTTGGTTTCCTGCGGCCATTATGTGCCCCTGAAAGGGACACAAATATGGCGTCTCCATACAAAGCTTTATAAATTTGGGTAAAACGTTTTTCCGAATATCTCGCATATGAACTATTGCATAGACCTGATTCTTGGCAAGGCTTTTTGTATATTTATCTTCTTTCATTTCCCAGATTCTAGACCTTCTGTATTAAAAGGTTTCCACTTTTATTTCTACTTTCTCACGTGAGTGAAAACCGAGAATAGGGTAACTCCTTCAGTTTTTGTACAAGATAAAAACTGCTATCCAAAGAGGCCCTACAGTGGTTTAATTTACAAAATCAACTTGCCGTGAAACAGTCCCTTTAAATTCCTCCTTTTCCTTTCCAAACATTAAACAGGCCAGGGACACCCAACGACGGTTTTTTTCCTAAATGCATTAAAAACGGCTTTTCGGTTAGGCTATCCAAAGCACTTTTAGATCTCTAGAAATGCATTCTGAGCAGCGCTATAAAATATTCATTTGTTCGGTCATCTTAGGGCAACTTGAGTCTTTTCGAAATTACAGGGGCTTCAGAGTTATTTTCCCGAAAATTGGGGACGCATTTTAAAATATAAAGAAAGTAAGATTTTTTTTTTTATTCCTCTCTCCATGATCGCATTTTCGAATCCGAAAGTTTTAGGTTTTCCTTTTTCTACGAAAAATAACTTTACCTGGGGAGAGAAATGCGAACAATTCAAGTTCAAGTTCAAGTTCATTTATTCACACTTATTCAATTACAATACAACAATAAGGGAAAAAAAAGGAAGAACTAAGACCCTGTTTACATGGAGTGGGGGACCCCGGTCTAGTGGGGTAAGTTTCTTTTGTTTTGTGTCCCCCAGAGCGTGAAAACTAAGGAAACCTAGACTACGAGCAGTCTCTCTTTTTTCTGTAGTCAGTCGAGCAAAACGCGAGACACGCAAATGGCCACGCGCGAGACTGATGGCCCTCGTTTCGCGCGTCTCGCGGCTTCGCCGCTCGCGCGCGCGTGCACTCCCCCTACTAGCTAAACACCGGAAGAAAAAGAGAGACTGCTCGCAGTCTAAAGGAAACCAACCCCACTAGACCGGGTTCCCCCACTCCATGTAAACGGGCCCTAAAACAGAGCTAACTATACATTGAATTAAACATAAAAAAGGAAGAGTGTGTAGCAGCCAAAGGAGCCAAGCTTTCGAGTTGGCTACTACCACAGAGCAGTTACAAGTGGGTGGAGGTTATACGGTACTAATAAAAAAAACTATTTCAATTAAATAATTAAATAAATAGAACTAAGTAACTCTTAAATTTTGTACTGTTAAACTCTCCACGCGTTTAACCCTCCACCCTCCATCTTGCGCCATCTTGCGCCGCTGACAACCTATCGTAAATCGTAGGGAATTTGTTAGACAATCTTCGAAACTTGTACATGAATGGAACGGTCGTCTAGAAATTTTTAGCCTTCCTTCGGAAAAATTGGAAAATTCTAGGCAATTTTTGCTTCTCCGAACAGACATTTCACAAAAAAACAGTCGTTGGAGATATTTGTTACTCCTTGGAATGCAATGTCTATCCTTTATAGTAAAATGTTTAAAAATACGTTTCGTATAAGGAACGCCATTTTTAGGCAAAGTTGATTTATTGGCTAGACGGTGTGGAAAACAACTTGATTTACATGTTAATCTTGTGAAAGTACAGTTATTTGCAGCGCAAGAAAGCTGAAATAAATTGACATTCACGTGTTTCCTGTCAAGTTAAGCAGTTGCGGGTGTATTAAAGAATGACTCGTGCCGGAATTTTGTAGCTCGAGACACGTGCCAACGCTGATACACGTGTTTTCTTGGCACAGTTCAGAGCGCGAAGCGATCCACAGGGAATTCGATGAAAAAAAGCGCTTGAAGTTTTGCAGGTAAACAAGTCCTAAGATAAAAAAAAGCATCGTCAGGAGCTGGCATCGTTCGAATGTCGAGCCCTTTTTTGGCAAACTGAGTAGTATGGAAATTAGTTTTCGGCAATCGATCTTCAGCTGCACAAGCGTTGCGTGCTCGCTAACCTACCGTAACAAACCAAGAGCCACAAGCGTTTGTATTTTTTTCGAAAAACCAATCAAAATCTTGTATTCATGTTCATTTGTTGCTTTCAGTTAATTATGCTTGAGCTTAACCATTCCAAGGTCAAACGATACTCGCTCTAAAAATGACATATCTTCGTTGACAAATTATCCATTATTAAGACCGTTGTCGGGAAACTTTCCACAACAGTCACCTTTAGCTGGGACAGATGCATCTGAAATCAAATTTTTACCCGTAACATATCTATCGGGACATTATAGCAGCCGTAATTTGGAGGGGCAGCCGTCATAGTTACTGAGAGAAGAGCTGGCCGTTGGCAGCGCTTACTTGGCCGTCGTATGGCAGATTGGATATTTACAAGTGTGGCCTGAGATTTGAACTTGGGTGTACTTGCGAAAACAAATCCAGCTAGCGGTCGGGCGGAAATTGAATTCGGGGCCTTTCGATTGCAAATGTAATAACTTTTTGAACACTTGGTGATTAACTAAAGGAACCTGAAAAATAACTGACTAAACAACGTACAAACTAACCATTAGATAAAACTCATTGCACTTGCCTTAAAAATAGGAGACTGGTGATGCTGCTGGTGGCTACGTAGTTTGAAAACCGAAATTGGCATTGCATTTGCACAAAAAAAAAAGCCGGTCTTGCTACTGATGGGTAATTTTTTTTAGTGCTACTGATTGGTGACATTTAATTCCTAGCGCCGCCCAAATAACGTTTTTAACACATTAGGGACTTTAAGATCCAACGACAGGAGGCGACAAGAACGTCGCTTAAAAAGAGAATTTGCGTTCTTTCAGTCTTTATAGCGATTATTCCTACCCACTTACTTTGTCAATTGTAGGCAAACCCTCCTGAAGCTGAATTTCAAGGGACAATATTCAAGCTCAGAAAGAGAAAAAAAATTTCGTCGTTGCTTGTTTACGTCCTCCATAAAACGCGAAATGAGGCATTTTCACGTCGTAGTCGTGCAAAAATGGGAAAGATATGTACAAAAAAGTGTGTTGCACGTGCGAAGTTGTTGTTTTGCCAATTTAACCAATTGTTTTTTGGACGTTCTCGTTGTCGTCCGCCGTAAAAGGCGGAATGAGTTTGCGGAATGGCATGTGGCACGGTTTGCGGAATGACATAATTATGCTTATAATTATGTAAAATATGGATATATATAAAATATACGCTTCTTGAACGTGAAGTCTGGCTAGCTACAATTCTAGGGATTACTAATTAATACGGTGGACGGATCAGATCATATTTGAGACTAAATGAACGCCCCGAGTCAAACATTAATCTGTAATCCAGAAATTTAGTGAAGCGAACTACTCTCTGTCTCCTTTCGGCCTTTCCGCGTCTCTTCGCACCTTCCTTGTTTGTGTGAGAGTGTGCGTTTGATCGTGAAAAAATGCTAAAACGGCAAGAAGGGGGAAAAAAAGAAGAAAAGACACACTCAACTGCCAGGATTCGAACTCGGACTTCTCCGCCAGCTGTTAGCTTCGCGTGCCGGAAACTTAACCAAGCAGCTAAGGAAACAAAATACAAGATTCGTTTTCATCTCTGAATATATGTCACGATCACGTAACCCACCGTCTGAAAAAGAAACAGTTCTCACGCGGTTGCAAATACAAATATTGGTAAAAGGAAACTGTAAAGTTAATCGTGCAAACATCTTTTGCAGAAAAAAATTAATTAAGTAGAAGGGAGTGTGACCTTCCAAAACATCTGTTCTTCAATGGCCGACTTTCGTACTGTAGTATCGGTGCTGTCATTCAGCCCGACTAATAAAGGCAAGAAGAATCTTTGTGGCTGTGTGGAAAAGGCTAATCGACAATGAACCTTCGTGGCTGTTTGATTGTCAGTGGCTGATTGGCGCCAAAAAAGAAGGCTCTTTTCAGTTTAATTTATTTCTTCGGGTCATTCTGCATATATTACATTCCATATAATTATACCATTCCGCAAGCCATGCCACATGCCATTCCGCAAACTCATTCCGCCTTTTACCCTCACCGGTCGTCCGCGTCGTTGGATCTTAAAGTCCCTATTGTCTGACTTGTCAGCCGCGGTGTAGATTTCCTACTAAGCAGGTTATATCGATGGGCGACCTTTTTTCTTATTTATTTATTTATTTTTATGGCGGAGTTTCTCATATTTTTTTTACAGTGTATTGAGGTAGTTCCTGATATGACTGAAGAAAGAGTTGCAAAAATGATGGAGACAGCAACAAGAGATGCTGCCGCTGCATAGTAAAGTTCCGGATCTGACAAGTGGCTTTATGTCATTTGTCGCCATTTTTCAGGGGCACCCAACGAGAATATAAATCAAAACCACTTAAATATAGCATTTTTAAACGTATTTTAGTATTTAAACGTTAGATATAGGCATATTTTTATCCCCTAAAAATTTTTCATCTCTTCGGATTTCCTAGCTGAAAGTCTAGTGATCCGAAAATTATAGGGATCAAAACTTACCTTTTCGAAAATTTCAGCCCGAAAAAAGGCTCCCGAAAATCCTAGGTGACCTTTTGAGGGTAAAAATCCGTTAAAAATGGGCAATTATAGTAGTTTTTAGATGTTCGAAAATCCTAGGAGAGGCAGGCAAGCAAAAAATTTTACAACAAATGTTCCGAAAATTCTAGATCTCAAATCGTCTTCCGAACAGATATTTTCGGAAAATTGTCGTTGGGTGCCCCTGATTTTTCCTGGCTTGAGTCGCTGTTCAAAGCCATCTTGTTGTCTCAAAGTCATGTGGCTTGTCCGAATTTAAGTAACAGGGCCTTATTTAAACCAAATGTGATTTCAAAGGACAGACGAGTGATATGAAAAATTTTAAATTGTTCAGTTGTATATTTCTTTCCTGGACGTCATCAATGTAATTTTTAGCACCCCCATGGATGAAAAGAAAAGAAACCAAAAAAAGCTTTGAATTATAACCCTACTAAAAACCGGTAATATTTTTACGTCTTTAAAATGGTAATTTGTGGCCCTGTTAACAGATTTCCATTATAGCATAGACTTGATCACCATCTGGCAAGTATATAACTGAATCGATATTTGCAAGGTTTGCACGCGATACATATAGACGAAACAATATGAGCATTCACATCAGCCACATCACTAAAATAACTCCTGTTTGGGTAAAATTCCTATCCGCTGCGAAGCGACAAAACCTTCCAACAACGAAATTGGACGAATGAGACATAAAGATGGGTTTGAATAGCGTGAATAGCGTGCATGGACAAATTACATCTCACTAATTAAAAACAGATGGCTTCCTCCTCACTCACTCTGGGGGCTTTTTTAAAAAAACATTGCGATAAATGTACTGATCCCCCGGGAGGAGGGGTTGGGGGTACTTGGGTTAATTATTGCTGGGTATGTGCCGCTGGCCTCTCAGAGCCCCTACCCCATTATAGTATATTCTGTGGCCTATTGTAGACCCCATTGTAGTCACTTTTGGGCAAATGTAATTTTCGCGATCTCAACTTAGTCACTCTCTATTTATGCAATCCTTTAAATAGGTCATCATAATTTTTTTTTTTTTACTTGAATGAAGAACACTTTACTTTTCACCTACAGTACAAAAACTCTGGTATCACGGTTTGCTAACCGTATCTTACCTCAAAAATCCGAAAATGTGCGACCCTAGTAATTCTATTAAGTAACCTTCCGGGAACTTAGTAGCTATCATGTGGCAAATTGAAAACCGCAATAAATTATTTTCGTGTGTGGTTTCCTGATCTTCTTCAAGCAAGTAAGCCATGCCACCCTGATTTCCGTTGTACTGTCATTGCATACTCTGTTGACTGGTCGCATATCCAGCCTCCAGAAACTTATTTTTAGAAATAAATAACCTACTAGTATCGTATCTATTCTGATTCATGCAGCTGCAGATTAGTTGAGGGAAATTGCCTTGAGACGCGGTAACCTGTTCCGGAGTCGCACATGTCACAGTCTTATCTGGTAGATTTTTATTGTAAACTATCAGTTTATTTCCCTGTTCATTATAAAATATTCCATTGATTTTTAAATTTAAGGAAAGATTAGATCTGTAATAAATTAAGTACTGGAAATTCTAAAATTGGATTCTTCCCACTTCTTTGTGATGTGATTTAAGATTAAGGCCATTAAGTTTTTCACGATCTGCACGTTGGAGCAACAAAGTTCAAAGGAATACCACCGATCGCGTATGACATCAGTTAATGTATTGCTTAATGAAAACAAAGCTTTGGCAAATTTAACTCCCGCAATTCGGACAAATCGTCTTTTAAATAATGGAGCTTCCATGGGTGATCCGTCTAACTATAATGTAGTCAAATATATACAGCTTACAACGTTCGCACTTTTCATTATAAACTTGCAAATGAAATGCCATTATGACGTAAAATGGTTCAAGCTATAAAAGGAAAATAACTTTTCCAACATCACTCTACTAACGATAGAACCTTTTAACGCAAAAAAATAAACTCGATCTGAGAAAAAAACAAACAAACAAATAAACAAACAAACAAGCAAAAACAAATAAAACAAAACAAAAGCATCTTGACCATATACCTTGTCAGCTTATTGGGGATGGCGCCGATCCTGTTTCTCAATTTTTTGGCTCAATTATTATTTTAGCCACTTCGATGGTGATGAAAGAATTGTTGTTAGAATTGCCCAAGAAATGTGAACACCTAGCCTGTTCCAGGCTCATAGATGGTGGTGGAAAGTCGTTCAGTAATAAGAAATGTAAAAAACGCGCGGGGGCTGGGGATCCCGCCGCCACCGCACCCTTTCCCAAGTCGTGCGCGTCTTATTTTCGCTTTGCTCGTTTTAATACGTTCCTACGATACTATCTGAGAGCCTGGCACAGGCTAGTGAACACCAGCCTACGAACGCAGATCGAGACGTATTTCCGGCTGTTGCTTTTCGAGTGGACAGAGAAAGCGACGGAAATACATCTGCCTTTGCACGAGTTTAGGTGAATACTGTTGGCTGATGATAGTTTGTTATCATAGGCTAACCGCCAAAAGAAAAAAAAAAGGAAAGCCAGGATTGTTTTTGTCAGAGGCGCTACGCTAATTGAAACCCAAGGCGCTCTGCCTTTGCAAATATATTTACGTTTCTCTAACTTTTATTGTCTTTTGTAAAACCACATCCCGTAACCTGCATAACTGGCACTTTAAGAGCCAAGAAAGGCGAACACGGCACTCCGCGCGAATCGAACCATAAAGAAACACATAAACTCAGTGTTCAACCATGCAAGGTATTCCGAGGTAATCCAAGAATGGATTCCACTTTCCGGATTCCGGGTACTGGATTAAGGATTCCTTGTCAGGGGAACTTAGATTTCGGCGGCTTGGCGGCCCAAGCTAAATTGATCTATCTACAAAAATACTTCGGCTTCTGGTGCAGTATTTCTTAAAAGGGCAAAAACCAAAACAACCCGTGGGGTACTCCTGAGAATTCTTGGCGATCTTAGAAATTATGTCATCATTATTTAGATAAGAACAGCAACAACAGAAGATTTCTTTCTCTGTTTGCGGAAACAGAGAGCCTGTTCACGGGCTAATCCATTCCGATTCCGTATATTTCTCTTTCTTTCTTCATTTGGAATGAAATGATAAATCAGCGTTCATCAAGATCCATCTCATTAGGGACCGGTCATTATTTATCACCGGGGGGGGGGGGGGGGGTCGGAGGATTTTGGAGGGGGATCACTTGATTTTGAGGAGAACAGAGGAGGGGATCAGTCGTATTTGAGAGCCCAAAAGGGGGGGGGGGATCACTGAAAATTTTGGAAGGATTCAGAGGGGGGACAACTCAAATTTGCTTGAACAATGCCAGTTTGAAAACATACAACATAAATGTGCCCATTCTGCTGGGAGATGATGGCTTTTGCAATCTCAATTTGTTCTATTGACACCACTTTATTTAAAAACGGAAGTCTGTCACACTGGCGAATGTGTGCATTTCAATTTATATCGAGAAAGCTTTGTTTTAACGCTTTATATTTTTACTTTTATAACGTGCTCATGACTTAGCTAATATTCATCTTTAAACATGACAGGTGAATTCTAACTTGTGAACTATATAAACTTCTGATAACTGAAACATTGTAAAAAGCGTGTTTGTTTAAACATAAACCATTTATCGCCTCTCCAGGAATGGGCGTCCTGTGTCAGCTCTATACTAAATTCGATTCAACTACTTCATCTGCCTCATCTTGAGCCTCATCATCCCATTCAACAACTTCATTTGCCTCTTGAGCCTCGTCATCCGATTCAACAGCAACATTTAGTCCCTTTCGGCAGGTTGACCCTGGACTTTGTGCCCTTAAAATGGCCGCTACTTGCTCTAGATTTTTTGCTAGGGTCGTGCTAAAAATACCCTTTTCTAGTAGCCATAGCAAAGGGTCTAGATGCAAACGCCTTGTTAGTTTCTTAGCAAAGTCAGCATTGATGCTATCTACAGGAGTAACTCTATCATTCTCTTCGACTGAACCGAAAATTTGCCCCGCGACCTCGATTGAGGTCAAGTTTCCGATCCTAGCCCTTCCATATGGCCGAATTGTCGCTAAATATGACCTGCTGATAGGGACTTGGCGAACTGCTACTTGGCACTCTAAAAAAAGTAACTTTGCAGTTTCAAGCACTGATTGCAGTTTCAAGCACTTTGCAGTTTTAAGCAAGATTGCTTGTATGTCAACTGAATTCAGATGTCTGGATCCAGACTAGAAAAAGACACGGATCAAGAGACACTTTTAAAAAAAGACTGCGCGATAACGGCTTTATTATGCTGTAAGTACATCATAGTTAGAAATACTACCTGTATATGAACGTTTAAAACACTAAATATACACTTCGAAAGGTGAATATGGGTACAAAGACATGGGGGGGGAGGGATCACGAAAGTTATATATAGTTATGAGGGGGGATCACTTCAATAAAATAACATTTAAAGGGGGGATCGGCTAAATTTCATCGTGTTTAGCTCAAAATCCTCCGACCCCCCCCCCCCCCCCCCCCAGGTGATAAATAATGACCGGTCCCTTATGGCTCTTGCGTTCATACACTCCCGTAGTTCCCTCGAAAACCATACCCGATTCCAGGCCAAAATGGGCGAAGACTATACCCGTTTTCAGACCAAAACGGCACAAAAACCATACCTTTTGGAGCGGCACATAACTATATGATTTACGAAAGGAAGTGTCCTCACCCCCACACCCCTCCCCCCGGGGAAAATACAAGTTTGCACGAGCAGCACACTGTTTTTTACATTTCCTCCAAGTCGCTGCACGTCACCGCAAAGAAGCCAGTAATCGGTCCTTGACAACATGAATCCAACTTCCTACAAAACCTCACGTTTTAAGGATGACGTAAGCAAAAAAAAAACATTATTTTTTTCTTATTTTGAGACTTGGATAAGGCCTTTGGAATTTAACTCCAAAAAAATTCGCCGTCCTTTGACAAGTTGAAAGAACCCTCAGGTTGAAGATTGGCGATGAAGTTTGAAACAGAGCGAATTCACTTTCTAGAAGTGCGACTTTTTAAGCTGTAATCGCAGTCGTGGTTGCTTAAGCCCCCTACTTCATTGCAGCTACTTCTCTAACAATTTTTCGACAGCTGTTGAATGTAATAATAAAGTAGCCTATTCTTACTTGTAGTTAGTCTACATATTATATTGCCTATGTGTAGACGTCTCCTATTTCCTTTGTTGCGCGCGTGAGACGTGCGTCTGCGCGCAGGCGACATACTGACGCGCCAGTTAGTCCGTTGTAGTCTTTTTTTGAGCAAAGGTTATTATGCTTAACTTTTAAAGTTACATTTCGTTAAGCTAAAAAAGGGTTAAACAGTTAACGGTTAACATTGAATACATAATTACATTTAGATTAATATAAAGAGTAACGCTTTGTATTTAAAATAGCGCCTATTGATAAAACAAAGCTCTTCTTAAATTGCTGGGTATTGACCCGACCTTTAAGGGAGAGAAAGACACAGAGGGTGGCAGGGCCTCCTGAAGATCTTGAATAGCGCGAAGATAAGTATTTGCGCTCATTCCCTCGCTGTAGAAAACTTAGACCGTTGTTTATTCACTGACGCAGCCGTAAATTGTTTTCGGTAAACTATTGATCTAAAAACGTACCTATATCTGATTGTTGGCATTCCTCTTTACACCACTAAATCACGCGAAGGCACTTGTTGGTTCCCTGTATCCTAACCTTGATATGCTCATTGAAACTATTATTGCTTTGTGAGGAAACCCCTAACATTTTTGAAGAGGAAACTTGCGTGATCTCGATCCTGTTTCTCAATTTTTGGCTCAATTATTATTTTAGCCACTTCGATGGTGATGAAAGAATTGTTGTTAGAATTGCCCAAGAAATGTGAACACCCACCTACGAACGCAGAACGAGACGTATTTCCGGCTGTTGCTTTTCGAGTGGACAGAGAAAGCGACGGAAATACATCTGCGTTTGCACGAGTTTAGGTGAATACTGGTGACTGATGATAGTTTGTTATCATAGGTTAACCGCCAAAAGAAAAAAAAAAGGAAAGCCAGGATTGTTTTTGTCAGTGGCGCTACGCTAACTGAAACTTAAGCCGCTCTGCCTTTGCACATATATTTACGTTTCTCTAACTTTTATTGTCTTTTGTAAAACCACATCTCGTAACCTGCATAACTGGCACTTTAAGAGCCAAGAAAGGCGAACACGGCACTCCGCGCGAATCGAACCAAAAAGAAACACATGAACTCAGTGTTCAACCATGCAAGGTATTCCAGGTAAACCAAGAATGGATTCCACTTTCCGGATTCCGGGTACTGGATTCAGGATTCCTTGTCAGGGGAACTTAGATTTCGGCGGCTTGGCGACCCAAGCTAAATTGATGTAGCTACAAAAATATTTCGGCTTCTAGTGCAGTATGCCTTAAAAGGGCAAGAACCAAAACAACCCGTGGGAACTCCTGGGAATTCATGGTGATCTAAAAAATTATGTCATCATTATTTAGATTAGAACAGCGACAAAAGAAGATTTCTTTCTCTGTTTGGGGAAACAGAGAGCCTTTTCACGGGCTAATCCATTCCGATTCCGTATATGTCTCTTTCTTTCTTCATTTGGAATGAAATGATAAATCAGCGTTCATCAAGAGCCATCCCATTATGGCTCTTGCGTTCATACACTCCCGTAGTTCCCTCGAAAACCATACCCGATTCCAGGCCAAAATGGGCGAAGACTATACCCGTTTTCAGACCAAAACAGCACAAAAACCATACCTTTTGGAGCGGCACATAACTATATAATTTACGAAAGGAAGTGTCCTCACCCCCACCCCCCTCCCCCCGGGGAAAATACAAGTTTGCACGAGCAGCACACTGTTTTTTACATTTCCTCCACGTCGGTGCACGTCACCGCAAAGAAGCCAGTAATCGGTCTTAGACAACATGAATCCAACTTCCTACAAAACCTCACGTTTTAAGGATGACGTAAGCAAAAAAACCGTGATCTTTTTCTTATTTTGAGACGTGGATAAGGCCTTTGGAATTTAACTCCAAAAAAATTCGCCGACCTTTGACAAGTTGAAAGAACCCTCAGGTTGAAGATTGGCGATGAAGTTTGAAACAGAGCGAATTCACTTTCTAGAGGTGCGACTTTTTAAGCTGTAATCGCAGTCGTGGTTGCTTAAGCCCCCTACTTCATTGCAGCTACTTCTCTAACAATTTTTCGACAGCTGTTGAATGTAATAATAAAGTAGCCTATTCTTACTTGTAGTTAGTCTACATATTATATTGCCTATGTGTAGACGTCTCCTATTTCCTTTGTTGCGCGCGTGAGACGTGCGTCTGCGCGCAGGCGACATACTTACGCGCCAGTTAGTCCGTTGTAGGCTTTGTTTGAGCAAAGGTTATTATGCTTAACTTTTAAAGTTACATTTCGTTAAGCTAAAAAAGGGTTAAACAGTTAACGGTTAACATTGAATACATAATTACATTTAGATTAATATAAAGAGTAACGCTTTGTATTTAAAATAGCGCCTATTGATAAAACAAAGCTCTTCTTAAATTGCTGGGTATTGACCCGACCTTTAAGGGAGAGAAAGACACAGAGGGTGGCAGGGCCTCCTGAAGATCTTGAATAGCGCGAAGATAAGTATTTGCGCTCATTCCCTCGCTGTAGAAAACTTAGACCGTTGTTTATTCACTGACGCAGCCGTAAATTGTTTTCGGTAAACTATTGATCTAAAAACGTACCTATATCTGATTGTTGGCATTCCTCTTTACACCACTAAATCACGCGAAGGCACTTGTTGGTTCCCTGTATCCTAACCTTGATATGCTCATTGAAACTATTATTGCTTTGTGAGGAAACCCCTAACATTTTTGAAGAGGAAACTTGCGTGATCCCGATCCTGTTTCTCAATTTTTGGCTCAATTATTATTTTAGCCACTTCGATGGTGATGAAAGAATTGTTGTTAGAATTGCCCAAGAAATGTGAACACCCGCCTACGAACGCAGATCGAGACGTATTTCTGGCTGTTGCTTTTCGAGTGGACAGAGAAAGCGACGGAAATACATCTGCGTTTGCACGAGTTTAGGTGAATACTGGTGACTGATGATAGTTTGTTATCATAGGCTAACCGCCAAAAGAAAAAAAAAAAGGAAAGCCAGGATTGTTTTTGTCAGAGGCGCTATGCTAACTGAAATCCAAGCCGCTCTGCCTTTGCACATATATTTACGTTTCTCTAACTTTTATTGTCTTTTGTAAAACCACATCCCGTAACCTGCATAACTGGCACTTTAAGAGCCAAGAAAGGCGAACACGGCACTCCGCGCGAATCGAACCCAAAAAGAAACACATGAACCCCGAGTTCAACCATGCAAGGTATTCCGAGGTAATCCAAGAATGGATTCCACTTTCCGGATTCCGGGTACTGGATTCAGGATTCCTTGTCAGGGGAACTTGGATTTCGGCGGCTTGGCGACCCAAGCTAAATTGATGTAGCTACAAAAATACTTCGGCTTCTAGTGCAGTATGCCTTAAAAGGGCAAGAACCAAAACAACCCGTGGGAACTCCTGGGAATTCATGGTGATCTAAAAAATTATGTCGTCATTATTTAGATTAGAACAGCGACAAAAGAAGATTTCTTTCTCTGTTTGCGGAAACAGAGAGCCTTTTCACGGTTTAATCCATTTCGATTCCGTATGTTTCTCTTTCTTTCTTCATTTGGAATGAAATGATAAATCAGCGTTCATCAAGGGCCATCCCATTATGGCTCTTGCGTTCATACACTCCCGTAGTTCCCTCGAAAACCATACCCGATTCCAGGCCAAAATGGGCGAAGACTATACCCGTTTTCAGACCAAAACGGCACAAAAACCTTACCTTTTGGAGCGGCACATAACTATATGATATATTTTTTATTATTTTTGAGCTTAAAAACAATGAAAATATTCCAGCAAGCAAATGAGACGCTTTCCGCGTATGTTGTAAATGAATTCACCGCTTGTTACCAATTGAAAAACTGTTTGACAACCTCCTGAAAAAAATCTATTTCATTCTTACATTCTTCGAATAAACGCCGCCCTCGATCAAACGCCGCAGGAAGCAAAATTACCAATAAATGCCTCCCTAGAATAAACGCCGCACGTAATAAGAAGAATGCGGTGTTTACTTGAGGATAATAAGAAAAACCTCGGTACAACTTGGTAATTTACACCATCCAGACATTTACAATTCTATCTCAGCAAAAAAAGGGAGATATTGGAACCATTATATTACGTAATATTTACAAACTATTTACAATAACTATTGTCAGTGATTAAAAAAAAAGTGATTTCGAAATAAACGCCGCCCTCGAACTGGCGTCGCCCTTGAATAAACGCCGCATTGGAAAAATTTAATAAACGCCGCGGCGTTTAATCTAACCTGTGGAGTAGTGTCGTCGGCAAAGTTTTCTATGTTAGAAACTTCATTGTCCCTAATTAATAGCCAGATGCTGACTGGAAAGCAAAACATAAGCTAAGGCCCACTAACACTACCGTTTATAAACAATAAATGAAAAGGAAGGATAAACCCTAGCGTAAACCAAACATGCGCCATTTTTTTTATCCTGTCCAAGATTGTGGGGGTGTTTTAAAAGTTCTCTGTCATTCCGTTCTAAAACTGGAGGAGGAATTCCGGAGTAGCCGCCCGGTTGAGTTATAAATAACCACGTACGTAAGTGAACCCCGGGAAGTGAACATGTGAGCGGCTAGAATAGACGACCGTTTTGACAGTCTTAAAAGACACACTATCCATATTTAATTTTTGTGGTATTTCTTAATTGCAGGGTTGCTATCGGTCAAGGGAAAAGTCAGGGAATTTTATTAAAAAGTCAGGGAAAATTATTGATGTTGTCAAAGTCAGTGAAAAGTCAGGGAATTCTGTTTTCCGGTTTATAGTTCATAAGTCTTCTTCCAGACTTTGAAATGCATTTTCTTTCGGAAAAGATGAAAAATATGCTGCAAAGGAAGCAAAACGATTAATTTGACACTCGACGCCTGACACATGTAGCAGTTGAGGTCAGTGGTTTTCGTTGTCGCGGAAAGAGGTTGAAAATGAAGAGAAAAATATCGATGGCCTGCAAAAAAAGCTGAAGCAAATGTAAGCATTGATTGTTTCTCATTGATACAAGGTCAGTGAAAACTGTTTAAAAGTCAGTGAAAAGTCAGGGGAAAGCGAGGGAATTTTTAACTTTCTGATGAGTGGTAGCACTATTTTAAAACGGTTGTGTGACGGCTGTCTAGTTCTTTATTTTGTTAATTTTGTCAATGACTCTGTCTTATACGTTGTGAACGTTAACGTTAGCGAGAAATTACTTGACGTGAATGACAAAAAAAACAACAACAACAATCAACATCAATCATTCTTGTCTCAAAAATGTACCTCCCAAGCAGGAATTTACATCAAACTTTAATAATGATAAAAAAGAAATTTGGAAAACTTTAGTTTAGGGTAACAAGCTTACAAATACCACAATTTCAGTCCGCTTTAATGTTCTTTAAGAGCTTTTAAGTTTCTCCATCCGCGCGTTCTTTTGCATTTCGGAGCGCTTATTTTTATTAATGTTTCACTCAATTAGTTGTAAATAGTTTGTGTCCATACTGAGTTTGTCTATCTTCTACGTTATTTTTATTTTTGTAGTTTCTTTTTTTCTTTGGTCTTGGCCAACCGGAAATCATCGTTGACTTAACAAAATATTTTTGATTCTTCAACGTATCTCTGACTTAAGTGTGCTCTTTCAGAAGTCTTCCGCACTGATATCTACCATACACGAGCAATACTAGTATTAAGAAAGGAACAACTTCCGGGGGAAGGAACAAGTTTTCCAGTTCGCATTTAAGAGCCTTGTCGAACTATTTCATCTGCAACTGGATTCCACTTGCACCAATGTCAATGACCTGAGCAAATCGCGTGAAGTTTTCCTTTAATTCTGTATTTATTTTTTTGCCAACGCTTTTTTCAAATGCGATTCTTAAGACACAAGACGTACCCCAGCACGACAAGCATTGATCCAAAAGTCATTGGTGGTCATTGGCGGTCGTTTTCTAACGGTGCGCGAGTTACTTTTCCTATTGTCCTCGATCCACCTGAGACAGTCCTTGAATTATGCAGAAACGAATTTGATATGACGCAAAATGTAGTGCAGGACACTATTGTGTTCTCTGACGGACAAGTGTCCGACAATGATTTCTACTTTGACTATCGAACTACGCAAAGGTTAATTTAGCCGTTTGCAAGGCAAGCCACTAACTTTAACCTCGCTCTTCAAAGCTATTGCGCGCTTGGGCTTGGGAATCGAAAACGCCATCTCCCTAGAGGCGAGTAGTACTGATTGTAACCCCAGATCAACTGAAATTAAACGCTTTTTTCAGGTTTATAACGAAATCTTATGACTGCGTGCATACTATTGCGTGGCAGTTGCAAACAAACAAGCTTTCATCCAAGATAAAAAATGTAAAGAACTCGTTACATTATTCTGCTTCCACCCCTTTTACCCTACTTAATAATATAATTCAGTTATCAAAGAACGAATTGAATGACCAAACGATGACGAAATTAAGCCATTCGCCATCTATTTTGCCTGTTAAGCTGTAGTCAAATGTATCCGTGGCTCTTGTGCTCGTACAGCTGGCAGATATACACTATGTATAGTAATTAGATTTTAAAAGGTGCATGAACTAGAGAGGGCAAGAAGGAAAACCTTTGAGCACATCAAAGCCTCCAACTGCTTAGTTGCTATTCGTTTGAAGTATTCAAATTTTGGTACTTACAAAAAAGGGAAATGCAATGTATTAATAAAAGTATCTCTGCAACTGACTTCACGTTTCTCAGTTCCATTGTACCGAATCTTCTCCAACGTGTTCCCAACTGGCGTTGATTCATAGAATGCTTAATACTTTAAAATAAGTTTCACTTACAGTTTGAAGTGCGTAACACAATGATAATTCTTCGATCCTTAAAACTTCCAGCTATTGAAACATCCAAACTTCACAGTGCCACTTCGAATCTGACTGGGGGAAGAGATCAGAAAAGGACACTAGTCAGTCAGTTGAAATGCAGCATTTCTGTCTGTCGGATTTAACGTCACCAATGACCCTGCTTAGCATTCATCTGTGAAAGTAATATCTTAAATGACGAGGAAATAGAGGATCGATGTCTATTTATATACATGCCACTTTCCTCGACTTATCTGTACTGAGTTTAACTGAGCTTTGCCGATTATCACTTATCAAAGCAGGATGAACATTCATCGTTTAAACCTTTTCGTGTGTGGTCAAATTGCGGTAATAGGAAGTTTAAGATACTGAACGGGATGGCAATAAAAATATTTCTTATGGTCTGTACTGTCGCAATTTGTAATAATCATTGCACTTTGTAATACCTGTCGCAATTTGTAATAAATTCATCGCACTTTGTAATACCTGTCGGGGGCGGGGCATACTCCCTCATATGGCCAATCTGGACAGAGCATTGTCCGTGTACAAAATCTAGACACACTAGACACAAAGGGAGAGAACGGAGGAGAAAGGAGTATCATTCCATCTTAAAAAAATTTCTTTCTTTGGGGCCCTCTAAGGCAAATACCGTGGGGATAGTAAAAAATTATCCTTCCCCGCGTACACCACGTAAGACCTTGCAATTCTTCCGAGAGTGCTCAGGAGTACTTTTTACCACAAAATGGAAAGGATAATAAACCAAATCATCCATTACTACTTGAGTTACGCTATCTAAGGACAAAGACACAAAACCAACAAGGCAAAAAATGATACCCTATTTAAGTTCGAGATCTTCAGAGGTACTTACCTACCTAGTCCATATATGGGATTCCCCCCCCCCCCCCCCCCCCTTAAGACTTCACGTGTCACGAGGCAAGCAAACTGAACATGGATTTGGACGACGAATGCCGGGTTATTCACGAATTTTCTGTTGTTAAATGTTGCTTTTGTTATTTAATTATTTTGAATTCAAATATATGAAATGATTCATATCCTCAGTTTAGGTGACATGTCGCAGGAAGTTTCATGTCTTTCATAAAAAAAGCGATTCTCGTTGGTCACGTGATTAATCAAGGCAGGAAAATTTATAACGGAAGACATGCATGTTTGACCAAAGAAAATAATTCGTTTATAACAAAGTGTGATGGAATTATTACAAATTGCGACAGCTTAGTTTATTACAAAGTGCGATGGACAGTTATTACAAATTGCGACAGCTTTTTTATTACAAAGTGCGGCACGGTTTATTTCAAATTGTGACAGGTATTACAAAGTGCGATGATTATTACAAATTGCGACAGTACATGGTCGCGTTTTCTTTAACATTATCGCGATTTTCCCCAACAACTTAACCACTCGCTAGCCTGTGTACCGCCCCTCCCGGCCGCCCGCGTGCTTAGGTTTTGCGTGTAGTAACTTTGCAAAGAAAAATAAGAGACTGCTCTCAGTCTAAAAAGTGGTACAAAACTTGTGCCCCAGAAAAAAAAAATCATGCAGACATTGGTCTTATGAAAAAAATTCATGCATTGAAAAATTTTCACCCGCTCTCCGTTTATTTCTAATGGTCCGTCCCTTAGGCCCGGTCCAGACGCCGCTCCAGGCATGTGCAGAACCTAACCACAAGTAGCCCAAGCTCGAAATATGAGTATCGGCGAACACCGGCAATCTGCATCTGCATCTAGTTAGTTACTCTTCAACGTTTTACACATGAAGAAGAGTTTTGTTTAGTTAAGGTAAAAAAAAAAAACACTGCAAAAACCGTGTACGATCAATCTTGCTGTCCTTGCTCAACGTCGGATCCAAAAAGATCGTGATCAGTCAAAATAGATCAAATTGAAAACGTTACAGTCAAGAAGACTTTTGCAGGGACTGATCAAACAACGTGGAATAGACGTAAATTGCGATATTTCGACTGGCCAATACCAGTCTTCATCAGGTTTATTGAGATATCACGAATTTAAAGAAATATATAGAGGGGATATTACACGGTGGCGCGAAGATATGAATTTTATTTTCGAGTGGCAAAACAAAGCGAGTGAGTAAAAGATTGTTTTTGCCACGAGAAAATAAAATTCACATCTTCAAGCCGCCGAGTAATGTTCTTTTTATTATATAGACAAAAAGACATCGATAAAATAATAGAGGGAAATGATCGAAATTACGTCATCGATAAACTCACTAGTGAGATTATGGAAAATAAACCACTCGGGTCCCGGATGTAGTTTTTATGAATTTTACGAGTGGTATATTTTTCAGTAAAACACTCGTGTCTATATAATAAATGAAGTAAAATAATGACCGGGAATTACATAATATGACGTGGTATGGTGTGGCTACTTAAAAAGACAAGATAACAAAAAAATAAAAGATACACTATAATTCTTTCAGGAAAGCAGGTGAAGCCCACCTTATCCATAAAGCTAAGTCAATTGAACCTCTGGGCATCAATAAACGTGATGAACTGTAATTATATATAGTATATCTTCTATTTTTTTGTTATGTTGTCTTTTTAAGAAGCCATACCTTGTATAATTTCCGGTCATTATTTTACTTCATATATATTTCTGTAAATTCGTGATATCTCAATAAACCTGATGAAGACTGGTATTGGCCAGTCCAAATATCGCAACTTAACTCTATTCCACGTTGTTTGATCAGTCCCTGCAAAAGTCTTCTTGACTGTACCGTTTTCAACAGTTATGTAATGTTAGCAATGTTGCGTAACATTCGAAATATAAGGATTTGTAAGGGGAAAAAACATATCGTTTCCATAACATACGAACATGAAAGGATTTCAATAACAAAAAAAGAACAGCTAACCTTACATAAAATGTGTGTTACGTTTCTCCTGTGTGGTCCATGGGCCGATTTTAGGCCGTTTTATGGGTTGTACTGTAAACGGTTTTCTCTCTCTTTATATGAGGGAAAACCATGGACCACACAGGAGGTAGGTAGGTTACTGAAACGATAGGTTTTTCTCCCATACAAATCCTTATATTTCGAATGTTATGAAACAATGCCGATGTTCGCCGATGCTTTAAGTACGGCAAAAGAGCGGCGTCTTAATCAATTTGGCACGGCAGTTTTAGTGAGTTTGGTGCGACAAAGGCGTTAAGTTCGACAGAGACTGTCGAACGTTAATCGAACTTAACGTAGGCTCGACACGCGGTGCGCCTTCTGAATCAGACGTCGGTAAATAAATCCCGTCTTTAAGGCTTTTTGCTTAATAGCATTGTTCGTCTCTCTTTGTCAGACAATGTGTGTTTATATGGGTAATCTTAGCAGCACTGGCAGGACGCTTAATAAGTGTCATTTATCTGTGCCCGGCACGCTGGTTTGAAAACAAATCTTCGTGAGGAGCCCAAACGTGCTCTACTACACTACCTGCACAAAATTAACTTCAGTAAGATGAAAAAAAAAAGAAACAAACAAAAACAACGTCTGTTTTACAAAGATGCCGAGTTACAGGTGTATAATTAGGAAAAAGGAAAAGTGTTCACTTACATTGGAACTGCACTTGTGAAAATCTAACTTCCTTGACGCAGGTGTAAGTTTTGTCGCAGAACAACATCACTCGTTACGCGCTCATTATAGTTCAGGTATAACTGCGCATTGTTTTATATATTATTAAAAAAAAACTGTCAGATTTGACAGGTTTCTGACAGGTTTTCCTACCTTTTTTGCGTGTAGGTAGGCTATGAATGTGGTTTGATATCCATTTTGCAGACGCGATTTAACAAGGTGATGATACTCGCCTTTTTATTATTATTTTTATTATTCAAAAAGAAGAAGAAGAAGAAGAAGAAGAAGAAGAAGAAGAAGAAGAAGAAGAAGAAGAAAAGAAAATCAAAATTGCATTAAGTCTGGGCTTTCCCAATTCCTATTTCTACAACAAAAGATGTAATATGTTGCTCCAGTGGCTATATTGATCGTTTTCTTGATTATATAAAGTTGCTGCTTTTTGTCAATTGTAATGTCATTCATCATGTCTAAGAACGTGGAGCATTCATCGGAGAAAACACCAAGAGAGCTCGTGGAGAGATTTGAAAATTTCACACATCTGTTATTTCTACTCATTTGATCAAGTTCAGATATTTTTCTTTTTTACGCACTGCATTGTTATTAAGGTTAGACTCGAAACCAACTGTTAATTCTTGAACATTTTGGCATTTGGACTGGATTAGGAAAAGAAGATCTGGGCGATAATTTTCACCAGTTATTATTGAGGGATTCAGAAAACAATTAACACCGGCATAGAGTGAAGAGTGAACATTATTAAATTACAGGTTGAAGTGACTTGGCAATGAAGTTAGTGAATGAGTCGTGTCTCCAGGTAAAGCGATCAAGGTATTGTTGACAACCAGCGACAACATGAAGGAGCGATTCAGGATTAAGGCAAAAGGAGCAATCTAGACTTTGTGATAATCCCCAATAATAAAAATCTTATAAAAAGCTGCACACAAAACTTCAGCAAAGAATTCATAAAAAGAAAACGTCAATATAAATACAAAATTCCGGCAAAATTCTTCGTAATTCAAAATTCTAAGAAATCACATGGAGTTATAAAAAATCAAGTCAAAAGTCTCAGTGGATGACATAAACGTCAATGCGCTGATTCAAATAATACCGGATACGTTTCTGATCCATGAGGCGAGATATAAATCTATTGCTGTTCATTTTCCGTATCAATTTCCCGATAAGAAGACGTAAACATTTAAAAGAAAGGAAACACATCAACAGTCCTAATAAATGGTCCCTTTAACAATTTCGACGTCAATATTAACATTCTTAATTTCACATGGCACTCTTCTTGTCCTAAAGCCTCCAAGACAAAACAACGCAGATCTCAAGAGTGCGAATGAGGTTCTGGGTCTGATCCATGAGATGGTTTTGGCATACTGCTCCCCTTTTTTGATGGCAATCAGCTGTGCTAAACGGCTATGATACATCAAGTACTCCTTCAGTCCCATTCCGCCAGTTGTGGTGAAGACCAAAGGTGTAAATGTTCCATGCTCGATTTCAAGAACTCTCCTTAAGTAGAGACGCTTTTCCTCGTTCTCATGGATACGATAAATTTGTTGTGGTTTTAGGTCCCTATACGATACAGCATTAGGGCGACAGACCCTCACATCGAAGAATGCTCCCAGAACCCACGTGCGTGGATATCTAACCTCGCATCCTGAGTTTTATTAGATCCTCTGTTCAAAATGTTCGCCGGAGATGTCTTGGAGGACTGGCTCGATCTCGACATCGCTGCACACCACACTCAGAAATTCAGCTTCGACATCTCCTAGCTCGTTGTAGCGTTTAGCAATAAAACCTCCTAGTTTGCAAATCATAGAGTGATCAACCGTTATGACCTCTCCACAAGCACATGTGGAGGGGATTTCTTCCACTGGTCAGTCGTAACGTAGTTTAACAGCATCACGGATCGAACTCCCTCTTATTCAGGTTAAAGCCCAAATCCTGGAGAGGAGGCACTGTAAGCCATGCTGATGATCCCTTTTCTGCCACCAGATCTTCTAGCTGCTCGCTAAGTCTTTCTTAGTGCCATCTCCTTAATACGCTCTGCCCTGTGTTCGAGTTCCTTTAATTTTTCACTTCTTACCTCCTGTTGTGCTACTTTTAATTTGCGAGGGAATCTTCTGGTAACTGATGTGACTGGGATACAATTTGTTCAAGAAGGGGCTTTGTTTGTTGACAGGCGAAGCATATTCGTGCCAGTTTCTTCAAGGGAAGGGTTTCCCACGAGCATATGAGATATTGCATTCTCTAAGGACTCTAATAAATTAGAGCCATTAGCTTGTGGTTGAGATAGGGCAAATTCAGCTAACTAAGCTATGTCATTGATCCAATTGGTCACCTTGTTGCTAACATATTCGTCTAAATACTCCCTTGAACCTATTGTTGCCCCAAGGTGTTTCTGCCCTTGTACTGTTCATTTTTAATGGACGTGTCTTTGAAAGCTTCCCTGACACTTCTTCCTTTAATGGTTTTGCTAAATAACAGAGGGCAATGAAATGCTTTCCCACGGAACTCAACTGGTGACATTTTGGGGGCAGGATATTACACGGGTAAGGCACACGACTTGTTTTCTTGCTGTTAGATAAATGGTAAGCCATAGACCGAATGCAAATATGGCGGATCTCGCGGTCGGCCCGGGTCTAGCTGCGCGAAAGCGAGGCTAGGGGGCCTCGAGAGTCTTGTTTTGACTGCGCGTCTTAGCGATTCAGTCGATCATTATGGTTTCCTTCGAGTTGTTAGGTGCTTAAGAGCCATCAAACAGGAGATTTAACTCCAGCAGAGACGCTAGTTGATTATCTTCGCTTTGCCAAGGTTCTTTACGAAGAAAGAAATGGATTCAAGCGATTCGGCGCGGCGAATGGAGGCACTTTACTACAGTTTACTATCAAGGAGTTAAAAGAACGAAAGTGTGCTCGCTCCCGAAACTATTAGAATGAGTGAATAACTGAAAGATTCATGGTTCTGTTTCAAGTTTGCTTTGTCCGTTCTCTTGCCAAGGAAAGGTAAATATCCTCGAGAACGAGTGAATCCGCCGTCGCGACTTACCAATCTTTAGGCGCTGTCTGGGACACAACGACAGGCAACAAGGCCGAATGTTTTCACAGTCTTCACGATCCTGTGTTCAAGAGTTTGAGCAGTACCATAAAAGAAGCAATTTTTGGGAAATTGCTGTTAGTTTATCTCGAAACCATTCGACAAGTTGCTAAAATAGATCACGCGCAAGGTCAAATACAGTGCTTGAATACTTGCACGCTCTTTCTCTGCCAGAACCTTTTTCCTTCTTCTTACCTTCTTAGCGTGCAACGCTTCCTCTGTTAGTTTTTTTCAATGCACTTTAGTCAAGGACTGTTCTTGAAATATGTCGCTTTCTTCTGGTTCTTACACAGATTCACAGGTCACGCTTGTAAGATTACCAGGCGGTTGTTATTGTTGTTGTTATATTTTAATGCAGCTGTTTTCAGCGTGAAATCTAAAAGATCTTACAGTCCACAGCGGATGCTCCCGTTCTCGAGAATGTTTACCTCTTGTTGGATAAATAAAAAAACCTGAAAACATCTTGGAACAGCACCATCTGTTGTGAAAATCATTTCATTCAAATACTTTCGTGAGTCCTCTCATCTAAAGCAAGTGAAACGAGCACACTTTCGCTGTAAAGTGCTTCCCATCGCCGCGCCGAATCGCATGAATCCTTAACTTTCTTTGTGAAAAGATCTCGGGAAAGTAAAGGCTATTCCAGCTAGAGTAAAATCTTCTTTTTGGTGGCTCTCAGGTATGCAACAACTCGGAGCAAAACATATCGATCGACATAATCTCTAAGACGCGCAGTCAAAACAAAACTCTTGAGGCCTCACTAGCCTCGCTTTCGCGCAACTAGACCGGGGCCAGCCGAGAGGTCCGCCATATTTGCATTCGGTGTATTGTAACTGTTTATCCTGTATCCCGTATTTAGTGAGCTTACTCTGGAGGTGAATATGGGGAACAGAATCGTCAAACGCTTAGCAAAGATTGATAAAGATTGCACCAGTTGAATGACCAAGCTCCGAATTCTTTCTTATAAATCCCACTAGTCGTGTTACAGCGGCTTGCATAGAATAACCTTTACTGGTTCCCACAGAGGGGGGTAATTTGACTCTAGGCAGTTAACGAGTTGATTGTGGACAGCCTTCTTAAGAACGTTAGACACTAAGATAATAGGGATATGAGGCGATAATTATCCCCGCATATCGTCATGCTTGCCTGCCTTGAACAATAGTACCACCTTAGCTGTCTTCCAGTCACAAGAAACCCTTCCTGTGAGAAGAGACATACTGATGAGCCTTGTCAAGGAAAGGGTTATTTCTGCTGCACCGTTAGACACAGTTCTGTGCGAATGACCTCAATGATTGAAGGCTCATCTCTTTAAATTCCATTATATTGGAACTCGTCTTTGCCTGTGTCGTCATCATCATAATCAACATCGTCGTTAGAGCGATTTTCGCATGACCTTGAAATAAAAACAGGCGAACAAAACAGAAACAACAAACGAACGGAAATAGAGCGATTTGATTGGTTTATCCAACGGATGCAAACATGCGTGGCTTTTGGTGGGTTATTATGGTCAAGCGAACGCTCGGGTGAAAAAATATCATGCCTGAGAACTTTCTGGAAATCAACCGATACTTCGCTTTGACGTCATGCTGCAACACGAATGGTCAATCAGCAATACCTTCTCCATATTAGGGTTTTCTTTGGCGGGAAAACGAAGAGTCCATGTTTTGGTCTTTTCATCCATTGGCCGATAAAACAAATAACAAACACTTACCGAAACCATTTTTCAAGGTCATACGAAAATCGCTCTATCATCAACTATATCCTCATCTTCTTCATTATTATCATTGATCATCTTCACCATTTATAATCATCATCATCATCATCACACTAATCACAATAAGTATCTTTTAGTATAAGTGTCGTGTTCGCCAGCTGTTTTTAATTACTGTTGGCTAATTATCAGATTACTATGTCACTGTCTTTTAGCGTGAATTTCTTTTAAAAATGGATGCAATATCAGTGATGGTCGGATTCTATCTGGGAACAAAAGCATCTGAACTTGTAAGTACAAACATGTATGGAGGTAATGCAAATTTTTCCTTCTAGTGTTAATATTTTTTGTATACAACTGGCCGCAGTGAATGGCTTAAACATTTAATTCAAACAGAAAAGAAGACCTTCATATCTTCAAACAACCGGGTTATATGGTATTTTAAAGTATTTTGTGGATGCTGTTCAATGGGTTACGAGCCTCTTCTTTTCATTTATTAGACTATTCTATAGATTGCTGAGGAATTGTTCACAAGCTGCGTTAACATCTTTGTATTATAGTCAGTACTGTTATTTGATACCATTATTGTAGCGTTTAGAATCGCGTAATTTCATCATTTTTGTGAAAAGAGCAGTAAAAGTCATTAAATTACAAGAAAGAAAATCTTCGTGTTACAATGCCCTCTGTTGTTGTAAAAACGAATAATTATATTGTCGTATGATTCTCTTACTGGGACAGTTTGTTAGACTTCCCCCATTTTCCTATGGTTGTCCCTTGGGCTGTGTATTGTTATTCACATTTGCTTATAACCTGTACTGGTACAGAATGACTCTGCAACAGAAGATGATGACGAAGGTGATGACGATGATGACGAAGAAGTGGTCACTATTCTGCCGGAGGATAAATACCGCGTGGGTTCCTTGGAGAAGATGATCTCGGTCATGGCGGTGTTGGTTGAGGAATCGCGATGTGAAAGGTGCGTACAGCTGGGTAGTGAAACTTCACCAGTTTCAAAAAAGCTCAAGACACTTTTAGGATCATAGATGCGGTGTGTCAGTCATCGTATGATTTATATTCCTTAGTCTTGTTCTGAGCTCTGTTGATTCCCATATCGTATTCAGCACTTAAAGCGACAGTTTCGAACCGTGGAAGGTGGAAGCGGGGCGGGGGGTTAGGGGAGGGGGGTAATTCCCTTGTTTTCGATTTCTTCCTCTGAGGTGTAGTGAAGTAATTAAAGTGCTGTGGCTGTTTTTATTGTTTGTTTGCTTTTTGCGACCAGTATGGCAACCTCTTTGCAACTTCTTGCTGCTTGTGGTCGAGGGTCCCCCCCCCCCCCCAAAAAAAAACAAAAATTTTCCTCGAGTATGAGCATGTTCCTTCAGGAATCTTTTCACCTTGTGCACGGATATTTGCCATGATGCTAGAACAAAAATATACAAAGCGAGAACAACACGTTTTATGTTAGGAATAAGGGTCGCAAGTTGTTGATGATGTTAACCGCAGATTTTAGTGACGTATTATTTTTCTTTTTCATTACTTATGGTTCGTATAGGCGAGTCTTTGTTAACGTCATTATTTACATTTTTCCTCATTAGCATACGACTTAACTCATAAACTCCGTGGCCGTATACAGCTACTTCGAAAAAAGTTGTCGGAAAGAGCGACAATCCCGAAAGGTATTGTGGGTGGTTTTGAGTTCGCTGTTCTTCACAGAAATTTGAAAGGATGGCACGAGAGGCCATGGACATATGTTTGCGAGTGCTAAAGGAAAGCAACAATAGAATTTTTGACAGCTGCAGTGCCAGGAACAGTGTATTGATCATATCCCATATTACCTTTCGGGATTGTCGCGTGCACATTTTTGCCGACAACCTTTCTCGAAATAGCTGTATATGAACTAAATGCAAAAGTCAAAAGAGCTGATTAACTTGAGCTATTTGTACAAATTTCAGCTCTTTGCACGCAATATTGAAGGAAATATCAGCCATCGAAAATTTCGAAATTGCGGGGTGGCAAAAAGTTAATGAGCCATACATTCTTTGCAACATCGAGTTTTTAAAAGAGACTTTCTCCGAAACCATTCGGTACATGGGGCTCAAATTTTCAGAGATAACTGAAATTGTTACGCTCTTTCAATATTCAGAGGTTTTATCAGATAATGATGAGCAAATGTTAATGAGGCCAAAAATGTAAACCAAGATTCGTCTATAACAAAACTTACATCACCATTTATAGGCCATATATCTTAATTCACGGAGCACCACTTACACTACATCTCTTTCTGCACCATTGGAAAAATCTGTAACTTAAATAGAAATCGGGTTGTTGAAATAGGTCGCCGTCTGTTGCCCAAAAAGATTGGGGAGTGGGGGGGGGGATGGGGGGGGATGGGGGGGGTGTTCGCCCTCTTACGCGGCATGAAAATAAACGGAATGAATGCACAAACCAGTTTATGGCTGTTTGAATTTTTAGAAACTGGTTTCAGCTTAGTGCTGACTAAGTGATTAATTTTCTTTGGTTTGCCAGACAACTTCATCTGTGAGAAAATGATTTAGCTGCACTTACTGGTGGAAAGGTAATTGTTGAGCGTTGTGTGTTTTGTCTACTTTACAGAATCTCTTTCGGTTTTTGGTTTTCACTCTTTAATATATACATGTAGCCAAGGCCAAAAGGGAAGCTCTCGAGGGATCTTGTAAGAGAAGTCTTCCTCAAGTAATTCAACTTTTGCCTTTAGCAGAACGTAAACTGAATTCTACCTTGTAAAAATGGACCTGAGCCCGCGATCAAATGAAAACTAAAAGCTGGTCAGCTGATAACTTTAAAAGATACGTCACCTCTATGAGTTGTATAAATGAGCCCCCGATACAGTTATGTGACAATGGTCAGCGGATACCTTTGTTTGACAGTTGTCAATTGACCATAACATGTCCAATAACAAGTTAAACATGAAAAGTATGCAGTATGTCTTACTTGGACTTCCAGCTAGCAAGTGTGCCCTTTCACATCCGCTAATGTGAATGTGTAGACGTACGTACGAACGATTTTATAAGAACCAAAATTCTTGGAGGCATAGAGAACCAAATTTTCTTACCAATGGTGCTCCAGTGCGCCGGGGAGAGCTCCGCTATTAGTGTACTTGAATGATGAGTTAATTTTTACTTGCAGGGATTTCCATTCCTTTTCCAAGCCATTAAAGACAGCATCAACCTGCGCCACACAACGAACCTGATCTTCAGCCTGTGTCGATACAATGTCAAGCTCGCGGAAAATGTGAGTCAAAATTACTAATGTTTCGGATTCTTCCCACAAACAAGTAAAAAGGGACAGACTAAAAACGACTCTGCTACCGCTTATATCCACGGTCGTTTATTAGTAGCTTGCCTAAAATACGTGCAGCAGGTCCTCTCCGAGTAGCCCTGAGCCTCTGTTTCAAGATTAGGCTAAGTGCGAATGCAGTAATGTGAAAATGATTTTTCTTTTTATTCTCATGCAAATAATACTCATTTTCACAAGAAAGCTTTTGCTCTTTGCATCTTTTTGAAAATGAGAGTTTTTGGAACTCGGTAATAACCTTTCCAAGAGTGGTTTCGGCTCCACGAAATACTGTACCGATTGCAGAACATTGCGGAGGAGCCTCCAAGAATGTGAGCACAGATGCAGAAAGGACAGTAGCTCCCACTGAGCTTCAAAGCACTCAACATTGCACCAGAAAAACTGTGAATTGAAAATTTATCGTAAAGACGTTTAGATAAAAAAGGCAATAGTGCAGAAATGTGCTTTGCAGTTGCTTAAATTAGAGGTGGTTAATAATACAGTTCTTTTCATGTGATATACTTCTTTCAACGAATGTCTTTCGTAGAAAAGGGAAAAAAACGTAAATCTTGCTATATTTGTAATCCTTTTTCAGGTATTTTGTCACTAGAATCTTGTCTTGGAAATCACAAACCTCTTCTTAAGAGAGCTTTAGCTTAACGTGAGTGTTTGTTTCAGATAATTTCCCTGTTGATGTCCTCGGTTCAGAAATTGGCACCAGAGGTAAGGAAATGTTGCTTTTAGACTTTTGATGCATTTTAATGCAATTTGAAGGAGTGAAAAGCTAAGAGCGTCACCAGTACCAGTGGTCAGTGTTTGGCCTGAAGGCCGGTGTGCGCAGTAGTTCTCTACATCGTTCTCAAAGCAGAAATTTTTAGGAGAAATAAGAGACTGTCTATTGTTTGATACCTTGACTGTGTGTCGTAACAAGTACGTGTATCAAGTTAAGCTTAAGGAATCCATGTTTATAAAATCAGAGAAACCCGACCCCAACCAGCAGGTGAAATACATAAATGTGACTCTCTCCCTGTAAGTCCCTTACTAACGTCACTAATTTAAAGTTTTAAGGGCACATAATATTGTCAATGCATTGTAACGAACTTAAAAACGTCGCGCGCGATTTAAATTCTACGGTGATGTCACAATATGTAACACTGAAGATGACGGATGTACCGTCAAAACGTGTCTAGTAAATTAAAGAAAGTTTTGTTTATGCGGCTGTCTTGTAATGATGATGATGATGACGACGATGATGATGACGACGACGACGACGACGACGACGACGACGATCATCATCATCATCATCATTACTTTGGTGTCAACGTAACAATCACATGTTTGCTTACACTTATTTATTGCCCCCTGCAGCAGTCGCATTCTTTCTTCAAGCTGTTGTCAATGTTGACAGAGATGCAGGGGGGTCCACCTGGAATGCCATCGTTTACTAACCTGACACTTGCTCGCATTTGGGAGGTAAGAGTTGTTGCAATTATTTACCAATTCTGTTAAAAAGTCTCGCTCACTTGTTTCTATTTTATCATAACACTTCTACATTTATTAGCACTTTCCTTTCCTTTCCTCGAAAAGTAGCCGGGGAAAATCCGCGTCCCCGGTCCGCGGCCCATACTGTCACCCCTGTTAGGTATTGTAGGTCTCCAAAGAAAATAGGCCTTAGCAGCTTCACCGATATGATACTCACAGTATCACCAACAGCACCATAGGAGTGTTTTACTACGTACTTTTCATTTGTATGATCACAATAACACAGATGAATGAAAGGTGACGGCTATCATGATTGCTCATCTCTTACTAGTCCCAAAATCGTTTGCTGAACACGTAGATGCTTAATATACTGAAACGATTATTTTCATGCTTTGGAAGCACGGTAAGAGTAGATAGGGACTTTAAGGAACGACGACGGCGACGTCAACGAGAACTTCATAGAAGCAATAGGTTTAGATTGGCCAAAAAAAAGAAACAAATCTGCCCGTGCATCACGCTTTTTTGCACATTTCTTTGCCGTCACTGCACGACTACGACGTGAAATTCCACGTTTTATGGAGGACGTGAACACAAAACGACGACTTTCTTTTTCTTTACCTGAACTTCGATACGGTCTTTTAGAATTAAACTCCAGAAAAAAAAAAATTGCTGACATTTGACGAATTGAACGAGATGGAATAATCACGATAAAATGTGAGGAGCGCGACGTAACTTTTTAAGTATCGTTTTCGTAGTCATCGCCTTCGTTGTTGCATGAGCTCCTTAATAATACGCATAGAGAGCGCAAAGTCGAAATATTTCAACGTGCAAACTTTGTGCCCTGTTTTCTCATTTTTGAAATCAGTATAATGTTCGTGCCTGTTTTCTCTGTCGCAGGCTGCTGAGTACAATGCTGCTCTGTGTATTGACTGGTTGACTTGTATGGCGCCTAAAAACAGAATGGTAGATTTTTATTCCCATTTTGCCGCTGTTTTAAATGAGGCATCTAAAACAACTTCCCTCGGCGTCGGTTTTTTTGTTTGTTTTTCATTACTTCTTTTTTGATTGGCTAAAAACTCTTGCGCTAGTTTTGCAACTGCGGAGGCTTAATTTTATTCAATATGTCCTTGGGGGCTGGTCAATAAAATTGTGGGGGTAGGTTAAGTTGGGAAGCCCTGATTGATGGAGGGGGCTATTAATATTTTTGGAAGCCCCGTAGGGTGTGATAAAGTATGTGTGAATTTAAAGGGGTGGTAAGTGGATTTCGTTCACTACGTCGGTGGTGGAGAGGAGTGGGCAGGGGAGTTAAGGAAAAAAATTAGAATTTTGTCCCTGTTTTGTCTCCCCCTTATTTTTATTAAAGAATTTAATACCCTCTAATCTTGAATTAATCGCGTTCGTTAGTCATGCGTTTAGCGGCGTTCTCATGCATTTGCTAGACTTTTGATTGGTATCGTGTAACTGCCTAATATATATTTATATATTATTGCTTTGGTTACTTTACTTTCGAACACATTAAGGCCTCTTAGAAGTAGCGAGTGACTGATAATAATCAATTGATTGATATCTACATTCCTCGCTATGTAGGCTCATCAGTGGGTTCTGGACAACATGGATAAATGGGTTGAGAAGTATTTAATAGCAGACAACAGCATTAGAATCAGAAATGGTAGGTGATCTTAGTCTTGGATATCTTGTAGATACAACTATGCAAAGAGGTAACCGTGTTCCGATATCTTTGTTCATTGCGACTCACTCAGTAAATGCGCAAATATGGTAGGTATTGCCCCCCAAATAATCAGTAGAGCTACCTGAAGACCTGAACATTGCTTGTGGATTTTGTTTTTTGTATTCCCTCAGCCTCAGCGTATTTGCTTGTGAGTCTTGTTCCCAACAATCACTTCAGACAGGGATTCAGGTGAGTGCCTGTGTCAGATTCCTTCCTTTGATGTACATTCCATTCCATTTCGTTGGGCTCATGTTTACTTCCTCCATAGAACGCGAAATTAGGAAATTTCACCTCGTACTCTTGCAGTGACGATAAATAAACGCACTTAAAAATGGGGTGTACGTGCAGAGTTGTTGTTTTGTGTATTAAACCTATAGTTTGTTGTTGTTATTATTATTTTGACGTTCTCGTTGCTGTCACTGTTGTGGTTGCTTAGGCTCCCTACTTTAATAACTATCAGTGTCAGTTTTATCCAAGTTTCTCATTTTGCTGGTCAGTAGTAGCTGAGTGAAATTTAAAGGGAAAAATTGTCGTTTACTCGTAATAAATCTAAGGATACCTGTCCTTAATCGGTCATTAAAGCCAAGCTTTCTTCCTGTAAGTACAATCACAGATTGCTGGTGTCATTTTAGGGAATTCAGGCAAAGGCGTTTTTGAGTGACGCACGACAACCGGAAGTGGAATCTTTACATTCCTGTGCAGTGACTTTGCCCAAATTTTCAGTTAAATCGTCTCTTCAAGTGTAAAGAAACCAAGCAATACAAATTGTATAGGATCAAGGCATATTAAAGGGGAAAAAATCCCCACTTCCAGTTGACGTGTCTCTCTCAAAAGTGTCTTTGCTTAAGCTCGCTTTTAACTACAATTCGCTTCTTTAGATACGAGATAGAGAAAGAAAACTGGGTCGATTTTAACCTTCGCAAAGAATTCTGGGACTGTTGCTAGGGACAGAAAAAAAGTATGACCAATAGCTGACCGGCGTGTCCCCAGTAACCATCCCAGAAACAATTGCGGGACACATTTCGACTCCTTTCCCTTTCCGTTTCTAAAGTAGCGAATGTAACCGCTGGTTGTCCTTTTTTTTTCCCCTCAGGTCAAGAAGCTTTTCTGCGCCTCACAAAGAACTGATGGTAACTGGAGCAGCTCTTTTCATTTAACCCTCAAGGCAATGTTACACCGGGGGATTTGCATCGACTATTCCAGTGCAACACAACGTTGCAACGCTGTTACAATATTGTTTCGAACTGTAACAACATTGTTTCGGCATTGTTGCCCTAAAAATCGTCGTTGCAAATCGTCTCGTGTAACATCACCTTGGCACTTTTGAGAATCTTATGGTGAGGTTACCTGTCACTCCAACTTTAAGATCGGTGAACGAAATCTTATGGTAGTACCCTTAAACTGAAACCTCTTTTGCAGAACTTTTTCATATTGCCATTTGATTTCTTAGGATTTTAGGAAAAGGAAATTTGAATTTCGGGGATGGGGTGGGAGGGGTTGTCTCTGCTCAGCTAGAGATTTACATTCTGGTGCTCTCCTGACATCCGGGGTACGGCGTAGTATTAAAACTAACAGAACGTTAATTCTTCAGCGCCACAGTTAATACCACTTCGCATCTGTCATTGGTGTAATTACGATGGTAAAGCCATCGAGTGCGAAAATCTTGGAAGCAATGTCCATGCCGTCCATACATTGAAACATTGAAGAGTCTTATCTCTTGTATTTCAGCTAAGCAAGGATGCTCTTTCCATACTTCACGACGTACGGTGCAAAACGTTTCTGGTAGAATGTGTTTTCGTTATTGTTCTGTTACACTTTTGTCGGTTAATTATCAGTTTATTGATTGTTGTTTTGTATTTTTGAACAGATTTTCAAAACGCTGCTAACGTTGCTTGGAAGGGCAAGAAAATACTGCGGTATGTGGATTACGGACGGAATTTAAATTGCTTTGAGTTTTTGGCCCACTATTGTCTTGGTCTGAAAGTGTTAGCTAAAACAACTGGAAATCATTTAGATCGCTGTCGACTACTATTTTTACAACAACAATAAAATTGTGGGAATTGCTTGTCTTTTCCGTATCCCTAGTGTGTTAAATTCGATCAGTGTCTATAGAGTTGTGTTTGTAGGGAGTTGATTATAACACGTTGGCCAGTCATACCACTTTTCGAGTTTTAGATAGAAAGGAACTTGAGCGTACTGCCTTTTGTTGGATGGAAGTCGAAAAAAACAAGCACAAAATTTTTCAGCCATGGGAGATTACTTAAGACTAACAGCTCGTTTATTCATGTAAATTAACGATTTTATTGTGGCAGCTATCTTTGTTTCTTTGTCGTTTGTGCGGCAACAGTTAAGAAAATGACTAATTTTACCAAAAAGATAAGCTGGTGTTAATTCACCTTTTTCACATAAACCATACATACATACCGTTGTCTTCGATTTTTCTTGGGACGACTGTAATACCCAGGAGAAATTGGAAACAGTGGTTTTGCAAAATTTTGGGAGTGCATTATGGGCTGTATGAAAATAGTGAATGTTGGATTAGGGGAGGGGTGGTTGGCAGTTTGCCAGAATTATATACTGATTCATTTTGTTTTTCTCTACCCACCTACCCCTCCGCCAACCCAACATTTTGCGCAAAGTGAGAGTTAGTCTTGGATTAGGAGAGGGGTAGTGGGGGAGTTTGCCAGAACCTTATACCGATGAATTTTTTATCTACCTACCCCTCCCCTAACCAATGTTTTGTCCCAAGGGAGAAGCTGGTATTTATGTTAGATTAGATGAGAGGGAAGTGGGCAGTTTGTCAGAATGTTAGACTGATTCATTTTTTTTCTCTCACTCTCTCTGTTGTAGATCGTAATATCCATGGTACAACAAAGCTTGTCAGTTATTTTGCTGTGTTGAACTACTGCCTGCTTTCGCGCACTGAAAAAGAAATGGTATGCTGACTGTTGCTATTTATTTTAAACAGTTTTGCTATCATTACAAAAATAATATTTTTATATACCCCTTTGCATAAACACCATTAAATCGTGGGTTACAATTTTAGGTACATTCACTGATTTTATAAAGGGAAACTATAATAAGCCTTTAAGCACGACCGAAAGGTGTGCCTTAAGGTTATTTTGTAGGGGAGAAGCGATGACCGAGCGCTGCAGAGCTGGTTTTCTTGCGACCGTATAGTTCAAGGCTCTCACAGTTTTCTGATTTGTCAACGGATATCTTCTCGCTATTCTCCATACATTTAAACTTAAAGCACCAGCAAACAGTGCGACATGTGATATGATGATATGCCCATCTTGCCCGCCCACGCAATCAATCACAACCACAGGTTTAGCTTCATCTTACTGGCTTACTGGATAATAGGGACATTACGATCCGACAACGACGGATGGCAAAGAAATTTACAAAAACAAGCCTGATGCACGTGTAGAGTTGTTGTTTTGCTTATTAAACCTATTGCTTTTTTGACGTTACCGTCGCCGACGCCGTCGTCGTCGCCGTTGTATTTTCTAAAGATCCCTAACAAAGACGGTGTGGTTATCACAGACAGGAAAACTTTACAAATGAGAATGTCAATGCAAACACGCGATTAAGGCTGCGAAGTGCCATGCAAGTCACATAACAGAATCTTTACTACAGGTTTCTAGTAAGATCTAATAAGGGCACGTGGTTAGCAAAACGTTTCGCGCTGGAAGCGCGAGCGAACTGCCAACATCAGTACTACGAATTTTGGCACAATGGCAAGAGAAAGATAGGGAAAGAGAGAGGAAGGGGCGAAGGTTGACCTTGGCGAAGTTTTCATGAGTCAGCTATGAGCAATAGAAACGTGTAATTCATGTATTAATAGAATAAAGTAATTACATTGGATGAACGTTCATTTTAGTTTGAACTTGATTCCTTGTTACTGTTGTCTTTAGTTCACGTCTTATTGTGCAGAGTTATGGCGTTTGTTTCACCCGCTCATGTCAGAGCCAAACATCGCTGTACATCCAAACAAACAGGTTAGTAATTCCATAATGCGATTAAGCTGCTGCGACACAGTTTGTAGGTATGGAGGCTTAGGCACTTTCTGGGTTCATTTGGGAAAAGAGTGGAAGTACTTATATGCTACTGGTTGCCTTACCCATTTATCAGCCAATCACAAACAACGTTTGTGTACCCTAGGGATTAGACTTGCTATAAAGCGAGCTTCAATGCATGAGGTTGCGCTGCGACCGAGCGAGCGACGAAGTCTCGAGGTCGACTTGTTTCGCGTGAATGAATCTGAATCATATTATAAGTTAAAAAAATGATTGACATATGCTGTGTCGGAAGCGACGTGAAATATCACACACCGTCCTATTGGTCAACTGTCATGACGTCACCGGTAGGGTTTTCGACCGGTGTATTTCGCGCCAAACAGGTATTTCCAACCAGGAAACAAGGACTTTTAGATAGTCTACCAAGGGATCTCAGAAGCCGTTGTATCAAAGCTTGTGCCAATTCTCCATGTACATTTACGAGTGTTGAATTGTTTTCTTTCTGTTCTAGCAAATTGCGGTATTAACAAAACCGTAACGGTCCCTTAATCTTCTCTTTATTATTTGTTTTAAGTAAAATTTGTTATTATTCAGTTTAGCAATCACACTACAAATTTACTATATGAAGGCTATTTCTTGTCAGGCTGTCATTTTAAAGAAAAGGAGTAGAAAACTAAGTTGTACAAGTTGAATGTTTATACTTGCTAAACACGCGACGATATCTCAGTAAACCTACTGTTTCTGCTTACTGGTGTGGCTAATTTTTTCCCAAATAGATCACCTCTGCTTAATGCCCACGAATAGCCATTTGAAGTTGTGGGTTAAATTGTAAGGCATTATTATTTTTCTTTTTTTAGGCCCTGTTGATCTTTTGGTTTCACGCTTGCATTGGCTGTGAGGACAATATCGACTTTATTACGGAAAATAACCACGTTGCCACCAACATTCCGCTCAACTACATTCTGTGAGTTGCCCTCTTAATTAATTCTGTGTATCCATTGTTCAAGTGCTTTGTTTATGTTACTCGTGTTGGGTCCTTCAAAATTCCTAGTCATAGTTTGTCTAGCAAAACCTGCTGGCACATAATAATGGCGTGGAGAGGTTTAAAACAACTTTCAGCACAAAACTTTTTTCATGTCGATTTTTTTTTCTTGCTTTGCGGATCAACGGGTCTTTACAATGTAGATGGAATTTGCTTTCTTTAAGTTGTTACCGACTTTTTAACCTGTTCATTTGAAACATGGAAAAATTAATTGAATTTAGATATCCAAGAGTTACAAGTGTGGTCCTGTGTATTGCGACTGGATCAGTTTGGTCCAACCGAAATAGTACTCTCCTACTGTGTAGACGGAAAATTCATGTTTGCGATCAATTGGTTTGCGTTTATCGTTAGTAAAGTTTTATGAACTAGTCGATTTGTGGACTTTTACTTTGGTTGCATTTGTGTTGTTATACGTTTTCCATTAATTTGACCCTTGTTTTCGCTCATGCAACCCTTTAACTGAATCTGCATTCATCTCAACACCACCATTACATTCTAACTATTTTGTTCACTGTGTTTTATTTTTTCAGCTCTAGTGACGAACCTGAAGTACTGACGTTTAACAGGAATGTTCTACCTGCTTATTATGGTCTACTGCGGTTGTGCTGTGAGCACTCTCCTTCGTTCACACGCCAGCTCTCCACTCATTCCACCATGAAGTGGCCTTTTGAGAATCTCACCACTCGCATGAACCAGTACCCACAGGTATTGATATCGTTAGAAGAAATTTGATGCCGGGTTAGGGGGGGGGGGGGGGGGGGGGGGGGATGGGGAAGCCATATCAACCATATGAAAGGGGCGGGAATGCTCGTCGTCTCGCTTAGGGGAGTAAATTTCGGATTTTGGTCTCACTTCCTCAGTTCTGTAGGGCGCACTGGACAAAACGCCATTATATTTAGACATAAAGGGCCACGCCCAGATTGGCCTCCTTTCTGGTTTTACTTCAAACTTTTCTACGAGCATCCTTGCCCCTTTTATATCGGAGTCTCCCTCCCCTCCCCCCCCCCCCCCCCCCCGCCCCTGTGATTTGATGTTGATCATTCTTGGGACCTAAAGGGTGGACCATTTCTTTCCCAAAATTTAAAACAAATTCAAATTTCATTTTGTAAAACGCTGAGAAACAAACACAACCATGCAAAAGTAATGCCAAAACTACCAAAGAGGTTTCGTTCGGATGGTCTCACTCGTGGATTTCATCCACAGACTCAGAGTTAAATGTGAGAAGTTACCTTTAAGTGTGAAAAGTTAGAAGTTATTAGAAGTAATAAGTCATATTTTTTTCTTTTTTTACAACATAGTAAAAAAACGCCATATGTGAAAGTACTGATAAGGAGGTTTCATTTGAATGGTCGCACATAGGACTTCTTCCCGCAGCCTCATAAGTTAGAACTACATACTAACTAAATACTGCCATGTGAAAGTGTGGAGATGATTCAAAGTTCTTTTGTTGTTTTCTTAAACACTTGATCAACTCAATCTTCGGAAGGAATTTTAAATGTTTTATATTTTTCCCTTTACAGGCAGTGGAAGAGCTGTTTGCTCTCCTGCGTTTATTTGCTGGTGTGACGTGTGACCCGTCGAGGGAGAAAACTAAAGAAGAAGAAGCGTTTGAGGCGGCCTTCAGAAAAGACACCATTGCACTGTATCAGAGCGTACTGGACCCTGGCGCATCGTGGGCAACGCTTATAAGGTATAAATACATTATCTTATATATTTCGACTCTGTTGAGATTCAGTCAACTCTCTCGTAACGAACACCTCCCTAAAATGGACACTTAGAGTTGGCCCCTGACTTTCTTGCTCCTTTTAGGGCCTGTTTACATGGAGGTGTTGGAGCCCAGGTAGGTTAGATAACCGGCCTGTCCATATAATCGCTCATTTTGATTTGATCACGTTCGCATGATAGTTGGGGTGACCATATGAGGGATTGAATGCCCAGGCGGGTTACCCCACCTATCTGCCCCCCCCCCCCCCCCCCCCTTAATGTAAAGAGTCCCTTTGTTGACTCTCTGACATCTTTCTAAGACGGAACATAGTGCCGATCCCAAAGGTGTCCGTTTTAGAACGAGTTGACTGTAAAAGAGAACAGATTTTAAACCAGGGGTGAAATTCGATCACTGGATATGCGCAACGGCATGAACAGAGTGATTGTACAGCTAGTAACCGTTTTTTTGGTTCCCTTGTAGTGCCTACAAAATCTTGCTTCAGACCGAAGAGGACAGATTAACAGTGGTTGCCAACCAGGGACTTTTGACACTGTCAGATGTAAGACTAAATTGCACTTCAACTCTAGTCAGTTGATAGTCTTTTCTTTTGATGTATTTCCCCTTCTTCGAGGAATTAAACGCGCGCAGCTGAAGTGCATCAACGCGAAGCGCGAGAAAAAAAAGCAAGTTTCCTGTACCCATCCCTACTTATTACTCTAGCGGCAAGTAAATTCCCTTCGATTTTTATTTCCTTACGAGCGCTCGACTTTCCTTTAAGAGAAAGGTACAAGGTCTGTGAACAGACAATTCTGTTGACTGCTCTTTTAATAGAATTATGAATAGTCACTAATGCAGGAAGGCGAAATTTGCTTGGAAAGGAAAATATACAGGGACGGTTATTTAGATAAAGTTTTGTTCAAGCAAGTCCTTATATGAGACGTTTAGTGAACACAATTTCAAGACTTATAAATTAGCAAAAGCCACAAAAACATTTTTCTCCTAAAAATTTCAAACCAAGAGGCAGATAATTATACAGGTTTATTGTATTAGTTTGACAGTCGTTAGACATTTAACCGGTATTTTTGCACTTACTAGTACATGGCAAAGTCAGGTGGAAGTTAAGATTCTTTCTTCCATCTTTAGATCGCAGAATGTCTTTACATTGGTAGAGTATTTCTTAGTTACCGTAACATCATTCCGTACTGTTATATAGCCGGAAACTGTTTTCCCAACAGCGCGCGCTGTCATTGGTTACTTCGAGGTCATATGACATCTAACAATGAAACTCTTTCCCGCCAAAATCTCTTAGCGGCCAACATTGCAAAATCTAGGAAATGTAGGAAAATGTAGGAGTGCGAGAATGTTGACCGACGACCGCCGTTACAGTGAGGTGTAATGAATTTCCAGCTATATAAGAAATTACTGACTGACTGGTCCCGAGGGAAACAGTTAATTTTGTTTCCCGACGCGGGAGGCCAGTCATTAAGTGTTTATTATCAAACAGGCATTCACCACCCTTCACATGATGTACCACGAGGCCACGGCCTGTCACGTAACGGGAGACCTGACAGAAGTGCTTATGATATTACATAACTTGCTGGTGTGCTGCCGGCCGCATAGCAACAGACCAGGTACTATAGTTAAACAATGTATGGTTTACTTTACAGTATACATGCCGCGTGTATCAAGCTACAAGTGCGTTTTCGTTTGTTTGTTTGTTTTTTGTTGTTGTTGTTGTTATTTTTTTCAAACAAGGTAAACTCTTAAATTATGTCCCTCTGCCTAGCCAGCGAAGCTGGTGGGATTGTTATGCCACGAGGGAAAATCTCGAATTCAGTTTCACTAGCTCCCAAACTTCTTGTGGAGGCATGTGTGGCCAAGCGGTTAACACCTCGAACTCCGGATCTGGAGGTCCGGGTTCAAGCCTCGTCCGTCGCGTTGTTTCCTTAGACAAGGAACTTTAGTCCACTTTGTCTCCCTTCACCCAGGTGTATAAATGTGTACCGGCGACATACTGCTGGGGGGTAACCCTGCGATGGACTAGCATCCTGTCCAAGGGGGGAGTAGCAATACTCCTGGGCATGTTTCATTGTAAGGAATCCGGGATGCTATCCTGCCGTTTGGGCCTTTGGCTCTAGTGCACCTTTATCAATTCTTTTTTTTTCTTACCAAACTTCTCCGTCGCCAAAAAGCAACAGCATTCACCCCGCTTATTCTACTAACTACACAGGCTACGCTCTTCTCCCCAACAGCTGTCTCTAACTCCACCAATACCGCCGACTGGTTAGCCTGCGCTTTTTTCCAACAGTTTTTGTTGAAACACCAGCCCCTTCGTGCATGCTATTTAAAGCACTTGACTGATCTGGCTGGATAGTTTTGATTAAAGTGAAATTCTCATTATGACTGGAATGGTCAGGCCGGTTAGTTCTGACAAATGGAAAGTGTCCTAAGAGAGCAAGCAAATGCTGTTCTCTTATCAAAGCTAAATGCTAGCGCTAGAAAACTTCGATGTTTCGTTCAGTGTGCAATTTCTATATTGTTTACGATTTATCTGTGTCTGTTTGTTGTATTTCAGATGTCCGCAATAGCCTTTCAACCTGGACAGAGAGATTGGATGTGGCACAAAAACTCTTTCTTTGTTGAACTCTTATACTCCTAAGGAAGTGAGACAGTCTTGCCTAGGTGAGCACCTAATGTGTCGTTGGCATCTTATAAACTCGCTTAATTGCGTGCACAGTTATGAACACTGGAATATTTTGTCTTTATCCCACGATGGTGTTGACAAGAAAGCAATGATTTTGTTTCTTTGGCAGAGGTACTGAACGCCATGTTGATCCTGTACCCGGACGACTTCTCAGAAGCGATTATTCCTATCATCCATGGCTCCCATCAGCACTGGAACAAAACGTCTCCTCCAGGTCGGTGTCCTTACTCCAAAAAGGAGACGTTTATTTCGTCTGAGTTGATTTACGTTGAGTTCCGATTGCGAGCCTTTGCGCTGTTGTTAGAAACTTAATTACTCACGCTCTTCATATCTTAACTACGCGTTCAACCCCAAGAATTACCAATCAAGCAAAATTTCCAAGCTCCTGCATTTGATAGTGGAGATAACGTGAGTTCCAATGGCAAAAAGTGGGTAAAACCCTAGACTGTGAGAAAGCTCTGTTTTGAAAATCGTGACCGCGTCGTAGGTTACGCTGGAGTTTTCCTCTAGCAACCGCGAGGTCACGCGCGAGCAAGCTGCGAAAGCGACTTTCAAATAAAGAGCTGGCTTACAGGCTAGTCAGCCAAACGAGGGCTGTACATTAATCAAACGTTGCCACATTATTTCAGGACTTCTCGGTCCATATTTTCCTCGTCGACACACTAAGGTGATCGTGAGCAGTAAGAGCGTACCACGGCCAGCTGTACCTGAACTTAACATGTTCCTACATCCTTCGTTCCTCGATTCACCAAAGGTAACGATCTTGAAATATTATTTGTTTTGCGTTCAATGAAATTGCATTGGGACAACTTTGATTTGTCTATAATTGCTGAAGGCAGGCTCTGGATGTCTTGATTTTTTCCATTCCTTGTTGGGAAGGACGTGCTTTATGTCCCATAGATGACCGCTACTTCGAGCTTGTGTTATGTTAGGGCTGGTTTTCACTACCAATGGAGTCGTAATCGGAGGAGAACAAGCTCGACGGAATCAGAATCGGAAGAATAAGGGCGTTTCCGTTTTCATCCGACTTCCCTTATGTCTCCGTCCCTTATGATCTGGTGAAAACCAGATTGTCGAGTCGGAGGCAGACGCGGAAGGATAAACCAATCACATTGTTGATATTTCCACGCTTGATTGGCTTAGTTCTTCCGCTTTTCCTTGCGACCCCGACGAGCTTCTTTGTGCCTCGGACGGGTGCAATGACCTGTGACGTGGTACAAACGATTGGAAAGACACTTAGCAATACCCAGACTACATCACAAAAGCGAACTAACAATGGTTTCCGCAACACCAACAAACACCCCGTATTATAGCGAATAATCCAAGAATGGTCCACGGTTCCAACTCGTCTTTATTACAGTTATAACGAATTACGATTACGGTTGCTAAAAGCGAAACAAAAAATACAAATTACTAAGGAATACAAATTACAGCTATGAAACGACGAAAATACAGGAAACGGAAAGAAACTAAGCGAAAATACTTACAAACGTTGTGTGACTAGAAAGTTGAACGGAAAAAAGGTACGATGGCTAATAAGACTGGACGAAAAAAACTGCAATGATGTTGCCGTGAACGCTAAAGCGAAATGAATTAGAATAAACGATGAAACTTACAAAATGATCTAAGAACAAAGAAAGTTAGGCAGAGAAATATAACAGAATATGAATAGCGATAACTGAAAAGAGTGTGAAAGGAATGTGCAGCTATACAAAGAACTAAACGCTAAACATATTGACGTGGAATGCGGCCGTAACACCCCGGAACCCCTACTATACTACCAGTAGGGTTACTTAAACTTGCTATCTTCTATTTGAATCATTTGCTTCAATACCTCTGAAAAGCCCAATGGGGTTAAGGTAATTATCATTTATTTGTCATCAGTGTCATAAATTATTGAACTTGGTGGAGCAAAATATCTTGTCTGTTAATCTGCGATAATTGATCCCTTCGTCTCTGACAAGTCAAGATGCTTTCCTCAATCTCGCACAATAATAGACCCTTCCGGGGGTTTTTCTACCTTTTACATGGACCAGTTGACGAAACTCCTTCGACACCGCTACAAAAAGTGTCTTACAAACTAGTAGAGTTGCCGAGTTTGAAAGTTATTTGTTGACGTGTAACGAAGATGAACTTGGTGGAGCAGAACATCTTGATTTGATTATGTCTCTTGATCTGCGATAATTGATCTCTTCGACTCTGACAAATCAAGATGCTTTCCTCAACGTCGCGCACTAATAGACTCTTCCACGGGTTTTCAACTTTTGAAGTCGCGAATTTTTATAGACGTTTGTATGGTGTAGGGTAAGTTTGTGCTCCCCACCAGACAAATCTCTGTAACAATTCGCGGCTCCTGCAAAGGTATAACTTCGCTCGCTACAAATGTATCACTTTCACACTTGGCAAGTTCACTAATTTCAAGCGAGAAATGCCCTTTTTTTATTGGTTGTATGTTGTGTTAACAGGGAGTCGAGGAGTCCTACGACGCAGCTGTAACTGAATATTTTCAACCTTATCATTCGTTTGTGGATAAACTTCTTCGGTTTGGATTCAATCAGGATAAAGTACCCGATCATGTTATAGCTTGTAGTAAGTGCTGTAAATAATTGTGCTGTTCTTACTACATGCCATCGAGAGCCATAATGGGATTATGGCTCTTGATGCCATGGCCCGTAGTTAGCACCGTAAATAATTAAGCCAATTCCCAGTTGCGCCAATCCTCTGTTTCATTGCGAGGCTAAGTGCGGAGCTCTTGATATGAAAAAGATTCTTTATTCTCGTGCAAATAAAAACTCATTTTCAGAAGAAAGGTTTTACACTTATCCTCGTATGCTTTTCCAGCAAGAAGCAGATACATATCTTATTGTAATTCTTTCAAAATATTTTCCGCTTCTCTTTGGCCTAAATCACCCGTCAAGTTTTTCATAGCCAACTGGCGCTGACCAAATTTGAAAAATTATGCAGGTCTCGGAGGGAGCTTTGCGACGAAACCGATGACTCTTTCTCGATCTCCAAAATTATTGTTAACAGTTGTTCGCTGATAGCTTTTACATTGGATGGATAACCCTTAATCCCATTGATTTCTTCTATTCGCATAAATTATAAGCTAATAACGTCGCCTCACACTATACGGTGGATAATTTTAAAGTTAAAAAGTTATTCTGATTTTTAAAAATCCGTGCTTTTTTTAAATGTCATTGTAGATTGGATTCCCTTTTTTACCAATGTATTCACTTCCGTGTTTACATCTCTCAATTTTTTAAATCTATAGAATTTTTAAGAACCTTTTATTACAATCACTATTTGTAAATAGGCTTTTTATCATGATTGTTGTAATTTTATTATTATCAATTTTGCTTTTAGAGGGCCACTAGGGAGGGAGAATACTTGTTTAGAATTTTTAAGATCCTTTATTATAATTACTATTTGTTAATAGGCTTTTTATCACGACTGTTTTAATTTATTATTATCAATTTTGTTTTTAGAGGGCCACTAGGGAGAATACTTTTTATATTTATGTTGTAAAATCTTCTTTATCACACCCGGGTTTAGGTCCCATTGTGGGCGCAACTGTCCCAGCCCATCTCAGTTCAGTACTCTTTTTAAAACATGTCATATTGCGTTCGTGTTTTAGGCTGCCTTCTTGCGGTGGAAGCTATTTCGCTTCACTTCACTTACTTTAGCAAGCTCTGGATGGAAGTGTACCAGAAGGCTGGTGAGGTAAGTCGTGTCTTTTGTTCTAAATGAATGGTTACTTGGCAGGAATGGCGTTAATTGGCGGGCATGTCAAAAGCTGGGATGAACTTTTGGTTCAATTATCCATAAGTAGCCACGTGTTCATGCTCATATTAGCAGCGAGAAATCATCGGCCCGGGACCCCGTCCCTTCTTTTACAGCCCTGCTGCTTACTTTAAGTTCTATTTTCCATTGTTTCCATTGTTTCGATTATGAAAGTAGCCACGGGGTCATGCTCATATTAGCAGGGAGAAATTTTCGGCCGGGTCCCCGGCCCTTAATTGACAGCCCTGCTGCTTACTTTTGGTTCTATTTTCCATTGTTTTCATTGTGAAAGTAGCCATGGGGTCATGCTCATATTAGCAGGGAGAAATTTTCGGCCCGGGTCCCCGGCCCTTAATTGACAGCCCTGCTGCTTACTTTTGGTTCTTTTTTCCATTGTTTCGATTGTGAAAGTAGCCACGGGGTCATGCTCATATTAGCAGGGAGAAATTTTCGGCCCGGGTCCCCGGCCCTTAATTGACAGCCCTGCTGCTTACTTTTGGTTCTATTTTCCATTGTTTCCGTTGTGAAAGTAGCCACGGGGTCATGCTCATATTAGCAGGGAGAAATCATCGGCCCCGGACCCCGGCCCTTAAATGAGAGCCCTGCTGCTTACTTTTGGCTCTATTTTCCTGTGTTTCTTATGAAAGTAGCCAGGAGGTCATGTTCATATAAGCTGCGGGAAATACCCGGCCCCGACCCTTAATGACAGCCGTGCAGTGCTTACAGGTGAAACTTTTTCTTTGCAGAATACAAAATACAGCAGTTGTATAAAGCAGCTGTGTCAGCAGCCGGAATTCTTAGAGGTAAGATGAACGAATGATCAGTACGTGAAGTGACGTTTGAGAAGTGACCTTTGCAAGTTCAGTTCGCTAGAACCAGCTGCGTTACAGGAAAACACCTTTCATGCTTCAGTGAACCTCAGCGGAAACATTTTTTATCTTGCAAGGGAGTTCCCCAACCCAGTTTTCTCCTTTAAAGTTGTCATTGCAAGTTTTGAGTACGATCTTGCAATCCCTATAATTTGGACGACGAGGGAGAGGGGCATAAATCACGTGACGTCCTATGATAAGGTCCAGTACCTCGAATCTTTTTGCAACTCTCATATGCAACTGGATGTAGCATCTGAGGGAACAGTCAGTCTTTTACCTTTACAATAGAGCTTTTTCATTCACTTGGCCAAGAAAAGGTTCCACTCCCACTGGCTTTGTTTGTACACCAATATGCTGGACGTGTGGTCACGGGAAAAAGGACTTATATACACATGTTAATTTACAAATTTTGCCCGCGCCGACCTCTATGTCACGCAGAGCATTTTGCTCAACTACTCAAACTGTTGACTTGGAGTTTTGCTTGACAATTATTTTGACGTCCAGTTTTGAAGAAGGGTTGTTAAGGAGAACTTGCCTGTAAAACTGTACACTTTTCATAGAGTTTACATATACTTGACGTAAACTGCAAAGAGAGCGACAGTCCTTCGCAAAGCGATTTGACACTGGCGTAAGTTTTCGCGTTCATCCAATACAAAACGAGAAAAGACATTTCTGTGAAAAGTCTATTGTAGATCGTTTTAAGTCTCTCAGAGCCTTTGTTAATATAACCTGATAAACAGATAGTCCAGTGTTCTTGTTGTACGATTGAGTCCCCTTGTCTATTCAGTACATAGAACTGATCTTACTAGATGAACGGGAAAGTCTGAATGTGCGGGATATCTACACGTTCCTTTGCTGTTTCTTTCCGAGGGTAAGCATAATGCATTTTCACTTTAGCATCAGGAATAGGTTGCTCCACCCTGTTACCTGCTTTCGTTTATCATGATTAATTGATCAACGAAAATGAATTTTAGTTAATGAGCAACACTTGTTTGTCCTATGTTCAGTGATTTTCACGTGCAACCTTTACGAACTCTTCATTGTTTATTTGACCAATCACATGGCACTCTTAACTTGCATTCCCATGTGCTTCGTCACTCTGTTTTTTCTTCACGGCCAAGCACAATGTCTTGAAGTTTCTTTTCAAATTCCCTCCCATCCCACCCTTCACTTTGTTTTATTTTATTTTAGTGGACATAGGACTTGCGAAACCTTAATTAAGTGCCATGTTGTCAAGTAGTAATCATTTTATGTATATAACTTATTAATTAGTTAAAGACACGTTGATGTCCTTTTCAGTTAAGAGTTTCAACTCGAGGCAATGATATGACATCTATTTAGTTACTTCTTACAATTTTTCTCTGAAGTCAGTAGTGTATTTTCAATAAAAATTGGGAATGGGGATGAAGTGCTCCTCGCGTCACACTTTTCAGACTTTTGCCCCCATAGACTCGACATTTTGTACTCCTGGGATGTACATATAGGCTAGTGGGGGCCTCAGGGAGGCCCACGATTGGTCACAGCCGACCCTGAGGGGAGGACCAACTCCCTCCCCTATATCGGTCTGTGCATATTTACCCAAGAACGGTCACAGTCGGCCCTGGGAGAAGGCCCAACTCCCTCCTCGATGCCGTCGGTGTACCACCCTGCTGGTAGGTTTTCTTTAGCTCACAAAAATCCAGGAGTACATAGGGCCGACCTTTTAAGTTTCAGTGGAGCACTTTGTCACCCACTACCTCTTTTTGAGCCACACCAAGTTGCTGTTCAGTATAATAATTTTGGGTCCCCAAACATGAGGAAGTTTATTAACTGAAGAGTAGTCAGTTCAGATTGCAGTTTTCAAACCTTTTGTTCTCCTTCCTTTTGCCTCCCTCACAGGTGTCTAAGCAGGTGTTGGTAAATCAGTGGACTAACTTAGTCAAGACACTTGTAACGACAGTAATTGCCGACAGACCTGCAGCGGAGAAGGCGAGTGACGCGGATCTGTGTGTTATAGCCAAGAGACTTACTGCGGTAAGTTGTTCGGATAGATTGGTTTTAACCTGAAACTTCAGTGCCTAAATGCTCTCAATCTGGCCTCTTAATCTGGATAGCGCTATTGGCCTGCCTCGTAGATCAGTCGGTTAGAGCGCTGGTACATCTACTTCTGTGCACTACTTATCCCTTACTCAGTACTTAAATTGCTTTAATGGCTGTGTCTATGATTGAAACTCAATGTAATAATAATAATAGTAATAATAGTTCTGTTATTTAGCCTCGGCACTATTTATAGCGCTAATGCTAGTGGGGCCGAGCAAATGCCTTAAACAAATAATCCAAAATAAAACTTAGCAGGGTTAAGAATCCCAACTGGCCGGAGGCAAACCAGCTGGCTAATTACAAACGCGGCCGAGGATTTGAACTCGGGACTACCGTGAACAAATCCAGTTAGCGGTTGGAGCGGGACTTGAACTCGGTGCCTCCGAATTGCAAGTCCAGCGCTCTAACCACTCGGCCACGCTGCCTTCCATACTTCAGCGTGCTCTGTCAAACAAAGCCTAATGAGCAGTACTTTCACACAACAGGAGGTGTTTTTCAGTATTACTATAGAGACGTTCCTAACAGCAATAAAATTTCGCAGGAACTCCGAGCAATGTCTCTACTGTTCTCTGTTCGGGCGCCGCAGAAGTCCGACATCAGCCCACTACTACAGCCGAGTCTTGATGCACTTCTGTCAGTCTGTCGCAGGTATCAAAACAAAAAATAAGAAAATGCAAAGGCCACGCGCGCTGCGAGCGAGACTGAGCAACAGCAGAAAAACGAAGAGTCCGAGGACAAGAAGACAGGTGGAGAGGCGGAGCCGGTGAAAAAGCGAAGGAGAACGTTAGAAGGCGAAGAACAAACCAGTTCTAAAGGAGCATCCGCATCGTCTGATGTGCCAGGACCTAGCAAGGATGATGACAGCGTTGCTGGTCGGAAAAGGGAGAAAGTCCAGAGTAGCTCCCAAAAACAATCCCCAAAGAGTGGATCAATTTGGGGCTCAAGGCCGCCAACTGATTGTGTGGACTCGCTAGTTAAAGCTATTCAAAGCGCTATAACCAAAATCCCTGTATAGGTAACAAACATGAGAGGAACAGTCTGGCATTCATTGAAGTACTGTTGTAAAAGACACTTTGGCCTTAGGAGTCTGTTTGCTGCCAGATGAGTCCTAAGCTACGGGAATCTTTGAGTGTTTTTGTGGACTGCTTTTGCAGCGTTTTAGTTTCCAGTGCACAGCGGGAAAAGCCAAGAAGTTTTCGTGTTTTTTTTTGTTTCCGAAAACTTGTGTATTTGGAATAATAAATGGAAATGAACTGTACCCCAGAAACGTTGGGAACCGGTTGGACAACAATCCAAAAACGATTTGATTTGAATCGTGGTGTTGACGTTTTTATACCCGTGAAAAAGCCTGCGTTGTACTTTGCTTCATTCCCTTCCACTGGGCTAAAATTTACATTATGCAAGTGAAAGGAGGTTTTTGAGGGTTAAAGCAACCATGCACCTTTTCACCTTTCATGGCTTCCTGCCGGTGACAATGCAAGCCCCGGTAACTAAACATACAAGACTAAACAGGGAAGGCAGACAAGCCGGGTGGGAGTGGTTTCCTTTTCCCGGTTTATGCGTTCTCCGACATGGACAATCAGAACTCCAGTCTGGGTCTTCCAGTCTTCAAGACTTACTAAGTCTTTTCTTTCAACTTAAAGCCTGTCCATCAAGTACGGGTTTCTAATTTCGGCTTTTTTAAAAAATGGGAGTATTGTAGGGAGGTGTATTTTATGGACTTTGTATCCCTATATTTGGAAAGATTGCAAGTTACATTGTATGTTCACAATTTTGCAAATCTACAAGAGAAAAGCGCTTTCACCGCCTTTTCTGACTTTGCGAAAAATAAACGGCTTTAAGATAATACTTACCTTGAAAGTAGATGATACCATTGTGCGTAGAGGCCACCGTCAAATCAGAAATATAACCATGAAGATGTGCATGTTATACAATTGTAAATGCCCACCGTAACGCGAGTAACAACCTGAGAATTAGAAATAGGTGATGTAATGTCACGTGGGTAACACATCCCCCCTTGGAGTCAGGCGATATAATTGCAAATTTCACCGTTTCATCTTGGTAAATATTTTATTCTTGAGAAAAAAACAATATTGGTCTTGTTATTTATCACTGAGAAAAAAGGTCTTACATTAACTTCCTCGTTGAAAGCTCTTTCAGTGCATTTAAAATTATATAGCAGTCGTGTAGATTTGTTCGGAAAAGAAACAGCGATAATAAATTTGGATGATGTAGAAGTAAATTTTTATGGAAATTGTTCATTAAATGTTGCCGTTGGTGCATTCTGCAGATAACAACGTATTACCGTGGAAGCTCTCGTAACTGACACTCTGGTAAGCAAACAGCTCCACTTACGGCCACCTTTACAAAAGTCCGTTTTTCTCAACTCCTGTACAAACCCTGTATTTTTACATTCTCGTAAGCGGCCAGGTCCAGGTACGAACACCTTTTCCGCGTCCCGAAAGTGTCCGCTTACGAGAGCTTACACTGTATTGCAAGAAACGATTGCAACGACGATTTTTAAGGCAATTGTTGTAACAATTCGAAACAATGTCGCAAAAAACAAAAAAGTTGCAAAGTTCCCCGTGTAACACTGGACAGTGCTGGCAATAATAAAGAACAGCGATTATTGGGCGACGGTGAGCAAAATATCGTCATTTGGCAGTGGCGTCAATTGCTTATAGTCCATTTCTACGATGACTCCGTTTTGCTACTAATGGCCTGTTTACATGGGGGTTCGGGTACCTACCTAAATTAAAAATACCTGTTAAGCACATAAAGAAACCACATCAGGAAGAGTTTTTATTAAGGAACAATAATTCTAATTACAACTTTTTTTATATACTTTGCCGCAAACACAGGGAGAAACTGCGCATTAATAGAGCATTGTTCCCGGTCTACAAAAAAACAGAAGCAAATCAAGTTTAATCTCCATGGCGCATAAACAACCGATTATCGGAAGGAAGGTATATACAGTGGCCTTAAGAACTCTAGTCCAATCAAGTCAATCAAAACTCTGTAAATACCTTATTATTAAAAAAAAAAAAATGAAAGGACGTTTTTAACTTACACTTTTTCCAATAGCGTGCGTAGAGTTAACGAAAACAGTTCCGAGCAGTTTTCATAAGATGCTATGGCTGCGTCCACTCAACTCATTAGTGTTGGTGTAGCATTGCTAATGAGTCGGGCTATATGCACAGGGCGACGCACGCAGCTAAATTTATACCGTTCCTTTGTTCCTGAACTGAAAACAAAACTGTTTTTTACCCCATGTAAGGAAATCTAAGACAGCCTTAGATTCTAGATCCCGCACTGTGGATTGCAAATTCACGATGTGAATTCTGGATTTCAGGCACTGGAGTCCGGATTTCTAATCACTGGAACTTGGGATTCCTGATTCTAATCCTTAGCTGGATTTCAAAGTCTAGGATTCTGGATTCCAAAAGCAAAAATATGCGGTATTCTGGAATTTTCATTACCTTACACAAGGCGATATTTTCTTTTCAAACAATCGAATACAGCTTTCGTCCCCGATAACTAAACGTACGAAGTGACTGCAAATCCTAGTATGGTCTTATAGTAACATCATAGTAGCCTGTGTTCGATATATTAAAGTTCTAACATGACTCCGAGGCTTGAGGGTCAAAATTGCAATTGTCTCGCAATTCCCAAAAGAGACTTTTGTTATTGAGTACAAAGAAAACCAAACCAAATCTAGAAATATGACCAGAAAGCCTCGGAGTGGTCTTAGAATTTTGATATATCGAACGTGGGCTTTTATAAAGGTTTCGATAATAAACGAAGCGATCAACATTGTGATAAGTTCTTAATGTTCATCTTGCGAAAGTTCATTCAAGGCTACGCGTTGTCTTCCGAAGGCTCCTGCGAGGGTTACTCCGTGTCCCATTTGTTTTCTACCCAAAGAAAAGAAAAAAAATAACGAATAAATAAGTGAGGGCAGAACAATGTTTCTAGTGCCAATAGGCGGGCGCGGCAGAGGGAAATTTTGTTTTGGCCTAAGAAGTTGGGGGATGGAGAAGGGGAGGTTTCCAAGATTTTTTTTCCAAAACAACATTAGGGAGGAGCTTTTTCTCTTTAGCAGAGTTTTATTCTATCTTCCTAGACATTTGGCAGAATTTGGTGCCAGATGGTTGCTATGGTTACTGAGATATGACGTCTTACTAAAACGCGGTCAAGACATTTTACGTTTTTTTGTCTGTTTGTTTATTCTCCCTTTTGAGCAGAAAAAACCTATAAACTATCCCCGAAAGTAGCAAAGTATATAGCTATAAAATAAACTAAACCTCTGGCATAAAAAAATGCTTAATCATCCAATGTTATTATTTTTAGTCGGAATTGTCTCTAAAGTCCAAGATGGCGCCCATTTTCATAAACTTTATAATCTGTTTTCTTTACACGGTGAAGGGAAGTCTGCGTAAAGACCCCATAATGAATACCGTTAAGTAGTATCCTGCTGTTTTGTTCTAGTAAAATGCTCTGATTGGCTGCCTGACAAAAGGCATTGGAAGCATCATCTCTGAGTGGCAGTTATTGAGAATTGCCAGGAATAATTTATGCGAAATTGGTTTCAGCGACATGTTTAGCGAAGCTGTCTTGCAAGCGTCGCTTTTCAGTCTGCAATAAAGTAAACACTAGTCGTCCGCGAGCATGCTACTTACCGATTGCTTGGGATTCTGAGTGGCATTTTCAGTCATTTTAGCCGCCAACTTTTGCTGTCAGAAAAAAAAATAAGAATAAAGTTTAGTAGGTAAAACAACACATTTCCACGTGTCCTAATTTGCAGAAGAAAGCAAAACGCTGAAGGATTCTGGTCATAGTAATAAAATGACGCCATCATGCAAAAGCCTATTGTATGGTTCGGTATGCTGTAGAGCGCGTGCACTCGCGAGGCCGTCATCTATGCAAATTTATTGTAACAAAAAAGTGGATCACCAACATAGCCGCCGTGATTTCAAGTAAAAACGCTCCATGCGATTCAAAGACATTGCCAACCTACCCCTCCCCTTACTCAAACTTTAAACTAAATTCTCACTTTGGACTAATTGTTGTGTTAAGAGAGGGGTGGGTGGGCTGAACTTATACGATTCAGGGACACTGCCCCTGACACTATCCCTCCCCTAACCTAATGTCAACACTAAGTTCTCTCTTAGGGCAAAATCTTGGTTTAACTGAGAGGTACAAAGTGGGGAGGGAGAGTAGGAAGTTTTCCAATACCCTATACTCCGTATTATTTGTTCTTCACTAGAGAATTGTATGTGGCCATAAATCACTTATTAGCGGACTCTGTTACCATTTATGTTTTCTACATGATAATATATGACTGCGTCGTCTACATGCCCCTGATATATAATATGGTAGGGGTTTCAGATTTCACCAGTTGAAGTTTATGGAAGGGAAGGCAAATATGTCTTTTCAGTTTGTAAAGGGAACGAAAAGGGCCAACGGACGCATTTTGTGGCTGCGAAAATGTCAAGAAAACTTTCTGGATTAGTGATTTATTCGTATTTACGAGGCAGTGCATTTGCAGAAGTCTAAATCAGTGCGAAAGGGTAACTTTTCTGTGAAAATTATATCTAAAAGGGTAAGCCGTTACACCTGGTACATACTTACCAAGAACATTGCAAGGAATTCATGTCCCCTTGCCTTCTGCTTTTTAGGTTTTTTTGTAGGTTTTTTTGTAGGTTTTTTTGTCGGCGTTCGTCTTCTCGTAAGACCTGGTCGCTCATATCCCCGAGCTGGGTCTAAAAGATCACAGCAAACAATCAACCACAAAAAAGTGATCGTCAAGAGTCGTTTGGAATCCATCGACTATATCGTTCTTCCGGTTTACCAGGTGTTCTGTTCCGAAGATGAACTTGAATCTCAGCTGAAAAAGAAAAAGAAAATTGTTGGCTTTTTCAGCTTTTCACTTATATTAGTTGTTATCTCTAGTTTTTAAGTGTCAAGAGAAATTTGTGTCTCTCGTTATCGATATAATATTCTCAACGTGTTGGCCTGGAGGCCATGTTATCGTGTTGGAGTCCTTACGATACACCGTTTCCGAGTACGGGTACGACAGGAACCCATGGTACGAATAATTTACCCGTACGCGTAGCCCGTAGATTGCCTCTTACCCCGAAGAAACGGGTAGGGTACCGGGTAGAATGATGCCACTATGACGTCTGGGAAATAATGGTTTCCTTTTCTAAGTACTTGGCAAGCATGTTCGCTTACCCGTACCCGTAGGCAGAAAAGGTGTATCTTAAGGTCACTCTTATGTCCGAAAATAGAGTTCATAAATACCTTTTATTTAAGTATAAACACCAATGAAGTACCAGGTGAGCTTTCGCGCGAGAACATGTTATCTTCACATATGTAAAGATCACCGATGCTATCGGGCTATATAATAAATCGCGCCTTTCACAGAAAAAGCTATTAAAGTGAAATGGTTTGGTATTTCATTGGTGTTTATATCATAAATAAAACATTACATGGTTGCTTGGAAATACGAAATTTCTCTTCGACTGGTGAATAATTCTATACTTAGGGTGCGTTCGATTGGGAAATCTGGATTTATATTTTAAAATCCGGATTTCGGATTTGCAATCGAACGCGAAATCCGAAAACGGATTTCAACGCTGAAATATTTGTTTAAGGATTTTCCTTTTTACCGTTCGATTGGGAAATCCGAAAAAGGATTTGAAAAACTGTCCTTAGGAAAAGCGGTCTTGCATGCACACGCATAATTAGTAAAAAGAAGACCGCTATTCACAAGAACAGTTTTGCAAATCCTTTTTCGGATTTCCCAATCGAACGACAAAAAGGGAAATCCAAAAAATCCGGATTTGGATTTCTTAATTCAAATCCACCCTGAGGACGGATTTCTCGGAGGTGAGCTTGATACCTTCAAGCCAAACATAGATCTTGTTCAGACCAAAATTAAGCCGCTCATTCAGTTGATATCATTGTCAGCATAGGTGATGCCCATAGTGGTAGTAAAAATTCTCAGCCGAGCTGAACGAGTCGAAAAGGCAATTCGAAAAGTCATGAATGTGCAGTGAAAATAATAAGGGACCTAAAATGGTCCTCTGGGGTACACCACTCCATACCAATGTCTCACCCAACTTACGGTCATTCACTACAACACAAAATTATGTAGGCACGACCACTAAGGTATGACATGAGCCACTCTCCTTTGGGGCCAGTTATACCGTCATAATCGAATTTAAATAGCAGTAATAGCAGTAAGGCATGGTGGACAGCCTTTTCATAGTCTTTTCGAGGTCCAGAAAGATACAGACATGAATCACTGTACTATTGGCGTGGTCAATATTGAATTACTAACTTTTGGTTGCCTCAAATAAGGCAGAATCAGTAGCGTGACAAAAGCTGGTTAGGTGACTTTATTTATCTCAACGTATTTAACTTAACAACCTCAGTAGCCTTGAAACGTTGACTCTTACTGTCATTGTACGCACAGTGCATACCCATAAATCGAAAAAAAAAAAAAAGAACAGCTGATCCTCCGTATTGATATTTCCGACGACATCGAAGTCGCGGCGATCGCATTGCCATTTCAATCAAGTCTGACAACGTTGGTCGTACTTGGTCGTGGAAGGCAGGCAAAGAAACCTGTCCCAAAAACTGAGTGTGTTTTACGTTCAGTTGTTATTTTCTCGTTTCCGTCGTCCTTGACGTTGTGCTGAGCCCGATAGTAGCGTGAACACGTAAAACAATTCTTGCTATGCGACGATTTTGTGAGAAAACCAACGATTTGATTCCGTCCGTAGGTGCCCATAATTACTTACTGAATTTTGGTGTCTAATCATACATCCTTCATCAGTTTACTCAAGCCCTAAATTAAGGAACAATAATTATTATAATAGTAAGTTTCTTTGTTTACCCTCGGCAGTATTTTATAGCACTAATGCTTGTGGGGCCGAGCAAATGCCTGAAACAAATAATTCAAATTAAACTTAACAGGGTGAAGGATACCATTTTGCCGGAGGCAAACCAGCTGGCTATTTACATGCTTGGTCGAGGATTTGAACTTGGGACTACCGTGAACAGATCCAGCTAGCGGTCAGGGCGGGACTTGAATGCGGGGCCTCCAAATTGCAATTCCAGCGCTTTAACCACTCGGCCACGCTGCCTCCTACAAGGAAGGTTTCATTTTGGCCGAAAACCTGATCACTGATCATCACTTTGTGAGCAGTTACACAGTATGATAGGGCTGTCGACTCTTCGTTTCACCCTTACAAACTTTAAACTAACTGGCTGTGGCTATAGTCGACATAAACGCCTTAGTACGTATCAAAACAGATTTAGAACCCTTGAAGCCCCATTATCTCTGGAATGTAATCATTAATCGACAAGTAATCGTTGATCAAAAGAGTGCCGATCTATACTGCATGCGACAATTTGTCCCAGAAGAAGAAAGGGCGGAAACTAACTTTCCGATAAATTGTTGTGAATTCATGAGTCTTTCGTATTGACGACATTTCAATGGTTTTGAACTCTGAAGACTGATCTTGGAGTACTAAAATTATGAATGAGCTAAGCTTCGTTTCAAGGCATGGCGCGGAAGCTTGAGTAGTTTCGAAAGACAAACTAGCCCAAACTCAGCAACTCGAAAGGCATAAGTTCTGATATGAAATGCAACTTAGCACTGCAAATTTGCAAGAAATTTAAACTGGAATTTGAATCCAAGGAACTCAGGGGCACCCAACGAGAATATAGTTCAAAACCACTAAAACATAGCATTGTTAAACGTATTTTAGTATTTAAATGGTAGATATAGGCATATTTTTATCCCCTAAACATTTTTCATCAGTTCGGACTTCCTAGCTGAAAGTCTAGTGATCCGAAAATTATAGGGATCAAAACTTACCCGTTCGAAAATTCCAGCCAGAAAAAAGGCTCCCGAAAATTCTAGGTGACCTTTTTAGGGTAAAAATCCGTTAAAAATAGGCAATTATACCATTTTTTAGATGTTCGAAAATCCTAGGAGAGGCAGGCAAGAAAGAAATTTTACAAAACATGTTACGAAAATTCTACATATCAAATCGTCTTCCGAACAGATGTTTTCCGAAAATTGTCGTTGTGTGCCCCTGAGAACTCAGACAAAGATTAAAACAGCGATGCGATTAAACTGACTGGCTGCATTGAGACAACTAACAAACATAACATTACCGGACAACAAACAAACTGGAAACTGACTTCCACTCGTGGCTTCTGGGATGGTCTGACTACTAGTTACTAATACTGTCCAACGCAAACGGATTCCGATGGTGCAGACCGCCGCAAACCGTTTAAAGTAAAGTTTTAAGTTTGCGGTTTTAAGTTGCAGGCGGAAGAGAAGATGGGCAATTAATACTCACTTGCAAAGGTGCTGACACGAAATTTATCAAAATTCAAACAGTGGGAACTGCCACAAAACTCGTTGAAACACGAAAATAACTGATGAAAATAAGGCACAAAGAACCTTGCAAATATACGAAAAAGAAGGCACTGTTGGACAAACGTGAAGATTTTGAAAACCTATTTGCCCAGTTAACAAGGGAATATATTAAATTGTAAAAATATTTGAATGACACGAAGCTGTGACTTCGTCACTCACACGTAATTTCTCAAGTTCCATAGATAATAAGGATCCCCAGATAGATAGTTCAATTCTTGGTTTTCACATGACGTCACCAAAATTCAAACTAAGAAACTATCGCTTCTTCTGCGTTTCCACTTTCATGTGATACTAGAGCACTTTAAAACCTTTGTACAAAAAAATTTCGGTTCAAAAGGGTTCTTTTTTTTGCGATACAGGACACTTTAATTTCCAAGAATTTGCGTAACGCGGCATTTAGCTGACAGCCGGGAAAGCTCTCATGTGGGTTAAAAAAATTACGGTTTTTTGGAGATTTTGCTATCTAAACGTTCCTTGTCTTAGAATGAATATTACTTTAATCGTTATGAGTTCCTCAAGCGAAGAATTCACGCATAAGTAGCAAAACTCGAAAACAGATGTTTCTGTTGGTTTCCTGCGGCCATTATGTGCCCCTGAAAGGGACACAAACATGGCGTCTCCATACAAAGCTTTATAAATTTGGGTAAAACGTTTTTCCGAATATCTCGCATATGAACTATTGCATAGACCTGATTTTTGACAAGGCTTTTTGTATATTTATCTTCTTTCATTTCCCAGATTCTAGACCTTCTGTATTAAAAGGTTTCCACTTTTATTTCTACTTTCTCACGTGAGTGAAAACCGTGAATAGGGTAACTCCTTCAGTTTTTGTACAAGATAAAAACTGCTATCCAAAGAGGCCCTACAGTGGTTTAATTTACAAAATCAACTTGCCGTGAAACAGTCCCTTTAAATTCCTCCTTTTCCTTTCCAAACATTAAACAGGCCAGGGACACCCAACGACGGTTTTTTTCCTAAATGCATTAAAAACGGCTTTTCGGTTAGGCTATCCAAAGCACTTTTAGATCTCTAGAAATGCATTCTGAGCAGCGCTATAAAATATTCATTTGTTCGGTCATCTTAGGGCAACTTGAGTCTTTTCGAAATTACAGGGGCTTCAGAGTTATTTTCCCGAAAATTGGGGACGCATTTTAAAGCATAAAGAAAGTAAGATTTTTTTTTATTCCTCTCTCCATGATCGCATTTTCGAATCCGAAAGTTTTAGGTTTTCCTTTTTCTACGAAAAATAACTTTACCTGGGGAGAGAAATGCGAACAATTCAACTTCAAGTTCAAGTTCATTTATTCACACTTATTCAATTACAATACAACAATAAGGGAAAAAAAAGGAAGAACTAAGACCCTGTTTACATGGAGTGGGGGACCCCGGTCTAGTGGGGTAAGTTTCTTTTGTTTTGTGTCCTCCAGAGCGTGAAAACAAAAGAAACCAACCCCACTAGACCGGGGTCCCCCACTCCATGTAAACGGGCCCTAAAACAGAGCTAACTATACATTGAATTAAACATAAAAAAGGAAGAGTGTGTAGCAGCCAAAGGAGCCAAGCTTTCGAGTTGGCTACTACCACAGAGCAGTTACCAGTGGGTGGAGGTTATACGGTAGTAATAAAAAAAAACTATTTAAATTAAATAATTAAATAAATAGAACTAAGTAACTCTTAAATTCTATACTGTTAAACTCTCAACGCGTTTAACTCTCCACCCGCTATCTTGCGCCGCTGACAACCTACATTTATCGTAAATCGTAGGGAATTTGTTAGACAATCTTCGAAACTTGTACATGAATGGAACGGTCGTCTAGAAATTTTTAGCCTTCCTTCGGAAAATTTGGAAAATTCTATGCAATTTTTGCTTCTCCGAACAGATATTTCACAAAAAAAACAGTCGTTGGAGAGATTTGTTACTCCTTGGAATGCAATGTCTATTCTTTATAGTAAAATGTTTAAAAATACGTTTCGTATAAGGAACGCCATTTTTAGGCAAAGTTGATTTATTGGCTAGACGGTGTGGAAAACAACTTGATATACATGTTAATCTTGTGAAAGTACAGTTATTTGCAGCGCAAGACAGCTGAAATAAATTGACATTCACGTGTTTCCTGTCAAGTTAAGATTGTAAAACAATCCGCAATTTTAACAGTTAAGCAGTTGCGGATGTATTAAAGAATAACCCGTGCCGGAATTGAGTAGCTCGAGACACGTGCCAACGCTGATACACGTGTTTTCTTGGCACAGTTCAGAGCGCGAAACGATCCACAGGGAATTCGTTAAAAAAAATGCGCTTGAAGTTTTGCAGGTAAACAAGTCCTAAGATAAAAAAAAGTATCGTCAGGAGCTGGCATCGTTCGAATGTCGAGCTCTTTTTTTGGCAAACTGAGTTGTATGGAAATTAGTTTTCGGCAATCGATCTTCAGCTGCACAAGCGTTGCGTGCTCGCTAAACTACCGAAACAAACCACAGGCGGCCCAGACGTAGTATGTGTCACTGAATGAATATATTAATATCCACATGGACAAATTAATGCGATGAGTCGTCGAAACTCCCATGGACTAAAATAGTCTAAAAGTCAAAATATAACAAAACAAAGCTAAGATACCTTCAACTGAACGTATCCTTGTCTTTCCTGGCCGGTTTAAGTGGCATTTTGTTGAGTTTTGAAATTGTAGGTACTATCCACTAAAGAAGAATTAAAGGCTGGCTACAAAACAAACAGACCATCTCCACGCGCCTTCACACGAAGCGCTATAAATTCGAGAATAATCGACGAATCCGCTCCAAATAACCATCGGCTAATCTGCAGGTAACGTGTGCTCCTGCTTCTGGCTCGCTTGCTCCACAAAAGCCATCACAACTGCACAATAATTGCTCGCTCATCAACAACCACTGTTGACCTTTACGCTTCGATATGACCGCAAACGACCAGGTTTAATACGCTACGTGAATATTCAAGCTTAGCGACCGCGTTCGCGCAACAATGCAGCACTTGCTATGGGAGGGATGGTACTATTGCTTCCAGGTCAATCGACTGACCGAAGGTTCGCTGCGTTAGTTTTGACCAGAAAACAAAAGGCGATCGCGGGACCGTCCGTAAGTTTTCAACAGGGCAGCCCTGGTTTTCATGTTCGAATTCTTCTAACGTTCTCTGTCTCAGCTGCTGTCACATTGTTCGTCCAGCCGCTTGCATAGGTTCTTGACTCTACCAGACTTATTTGCTTAGATTAACAACGTCTTACTCCATAATATGTTGTCCAAACTGGTGAAGGAGGACGAGAATTTTCCGCCCAGGAAAAAGGCAAAATCTGGCCCCCGCTATGCAGCTGAATAGAAGATACAGCTGAAGATATCGTAAGGTAAAATTTATGTGCGCGATATCTTTTTTTATTATTATTATTATTCTCAAAATTCAGGGGCACCCAACGATGATTTCCCCCTAAATGCATCGAAAACACATTTAAGGCTGTCCAGGGTACTTTTGATCGAAAAATGTATTCTAAACAGCGCTTACATAAATTTAGTCAGGAGGGCTAAAAGCGAAGCTAATGATTTATAGTTTGCTCATACTAAATATAAAATATATCGTGTAATGCTAAGCGGAGAAGGCAACGAGACAGGGCCACCCAACGACTGTTTCCTCAAATACTTTCAATTGAAAACACTTCTGTAGCTATTCATAAAGTACTTTTAGCTCTATAGAAATGCATTCTAAGTGGCGCTATAAAATTTGCATCTCAGTGTTCGGCCATTCTAGAGGAACTTGAGTCTTTTCGAAATTACGAGGAATTCAGAATTATTTTCCCGAAAATTTTAGATGCAATTTAACGTATTACGAAGGAGATAATTTTTCAGATACCTTCTTTCATCACATTTTTGAATCCGAAAATTTTAGGATTCCATTTTACTCTCTAAGAAAAATAGCCTAACCCGGTGAGTGAAATGTGAAAAATTAAAAGTTGGATGCCCTTGACCAGAACTGTGAAAAACAACAATAGGTCTAATTGCAGCACACTTTCTTGTACATTTCCTTGCCGTTGATTTGCATGACTGCAACGTGAAACGTCCAGAAAACTTCCTGGTTTTCACTTTTTATGGAGAAAATGTGGTACATGTTCTTATTCACTTTTTCCACTGCCGCTCATTTTTTTTAGCTCCGCTATAAGATTCGTATCTGTTCGGTGCTCCTTGGGCAAATTGGATCTTTTTAAAAAATGACAAGGGCATCAATATTATTTTCCCGATTGATTGACCTGGAAGCAATAGTACCATCCCTCCCATAGCAAGTGCTGCATTGTTGCGCGAACGCGGTCGCTAAGCTTGAATATTCACGTCGCGTATTAAACCTGGTCGTATGCGGTCATATCGAAGCGTAAAGGTCAACAGTGGTTGTTGATGAGCGAGCAATTATTGTGCAGTTGTGATGGGTTTTGTGGAGCAAGCGAGCCAGAAGCAGGAGCACACGTTACCTGCAGATTAGCCGATGGTTATTTGGAGCGGATTCGTCGATTATTCTCGAATTTATAGCGCTTCGTGTGAAGGCGCGTGGAGATGGTTTGTTTGTTTTGTAGCCAGCCTTTAATTCTTCTTTAGTGGATAGTACCTACAATTTCAAAACTCAACAAAATGCCACTTAAACCGGCCAGGAAAGACAAGGATACGTTCAGTTGAAGGTATCTTAGCTTTGTTTTGTTATATTTTGACTTTTAGACTATTTTAGTCCATGGGAGTTTCGACGACTCATCGCATTAATTTGTCCATGTGGATATTAATATATTCATTCAGTGACACATACTACGTCTGGGCCGCCTGTGAACAAACCAAGAGCCACAAGCGTTCGATTTTTTCGAAAAACCAATCAAAATCTTGTATTCATGTTCATTTGTTGCTTTTAGTTAATTATGCTCGAGCTTAACCATTCCAAGGTCAAACGACACTCTAAAAATCAAATATCTTCGTTGACAAAATTATCCATTATTAAGACCGTTGTCGGGAAACTTTCCACAACAGCCGCCTTTAGCTGGGACAGATGCATCTGAAATCAAATTTTTACCCGTAACATATCTATCGGGACATTATAGCAGCCGTAATGTGGAGGGGCAGCCGTCATAGTTACTGAGAGAAGAGCTGGCCGTTGGCAGCGCTTACTTGGCCGTCGTATGGCAGATTGGGTATTTACAAGTGTGGCCGGAGATTTGAACTTGGGTCTACTTGCGAAAACAAATCCAGCTAGCGGTCGGGGCGGAAATTGAATTCGGGGCCTTTCGATTGCAAATGTAATAACTGTTTGAACACTTGGTGACTAACTAAAGGAACCTGAAAAATAACTGACTAAACAACGTACACACTAACCATTAGATAAAACTCATTGCACTTGCCTTAAAAATAGGAGAATGGTGATGCTGCTGGTAGCCTGTGCCAGGCTCTCAGATAGTAGCGTAGGAACGTATTAAAACGAGCAAAGCGAAAATAAGACGCGCACGACTTGGGAAAGGGTGCCCGCGCGTTTTTTACATTTCTTATTACTGAACGACTTTCCACCACCATCTCGGAGCCTGGAACAGGCTATGCTGCTGGTGGCTACGTAGTTTGAAAACCGAAATTGGCATTGCATTTGCACACAAAAAAGCCTGTCTTGCTTCTGACGGGTAATTTTTTTTAGTGCTACTGATTGGTGACACGTAATTCCTAGCGCCGCCCAAATTACGTTTTTAACACATTACGGACTTTAAGATCCAACGACAGGAGGCGACAAGAACGTCGCTTAAAAAGAGAATTTGCGCTCTTTCAGTCTTTATAGCGATTATTCTTCCCCACTTAATTTGTCAATTGTAGGCGAACCCTCCTGAAGCTGAATTTCAAGGGACAATATTCAAGCACAGAAAGAGAAAAAAAATTTCGTCGTTGCTTGTTTACGTCCTCCGTAAAACGCGAAATGAGGCATTTTCACGTCGTAGTCGTGCGAAAAAGGGAAAGAAATGTACAAAAAAGTGTGATGCGAAGTTGTTGTTTTGCCAATTAAACCAATTGTTTTTTGGACGTTCTCGTTGTCGTCCGCGTCGTTGGATCTTAAAGTCCCTATTGTCTGACTTGTCAGCCGCGGTGTAGATTTCCTACTAAGCAGGTTATATCGATGGGCGACCTTTTTTCTTATTTATTTATTTTTTTTTTTATGACGGAGTTTCTCATATTTTTTTTACAGTGTATTGAGGTAGTTCCGGATATGACTGAAGAAAGATTTGCTAAAATCATGGAGACAGCAACAAGAGATGTTGCCGCTGCATAGTAAAGTTCCGGATCTGACTAGTGGCTTTATATCATTTGTCGCCATTTTTCCTGGCTTGAGTCGCTGTTCAAAGCCATCTTGTTGTCTCAAAGTCATGTCGCTTGTCCGAATTTAAGTAACAGGGCCTTATTTAAACCAAATGTGATTTCAAAGGACAGACGAGTGATATGAAAAAGCTATTTTTTCTTTCTTTCAATAACAGAAGGAGTCTGAAAAATTTTAAATTGTTCACTTGTATATTTCTTTCCTGGACGTCATCAACGTAATTTTTATCACCCCCATGGATGAAAAGAAAAGAAAACAAAAAAAGCTTTGAATTATAACCTACTAAAAACCGGTAATATTTTTACGTCTTTAAAATGGTAATTTGTGGCCCTGTTAACAGATTTCCATTATAGCATAGACGTGATCACCATCTGGCAAGTATTTAACTGAATCGATATTTGCAAGGTTTGCACCATCCTCGGAGACCCAGGGGCAGTTAGTCGGGTCGATAAAATGTTCGTGGTGAAAGTTTACTGTAAGATCGAGACGAGCCCCTGGGCACTTACTCTTACCGAACCAGTTCCAGAAGCGTTTGAATTGCCTGCTTCTGATTGGCCAGAAAAAAATTTTTCTGGCCAATCAGCGAAGAGAAGCTCCCGGGTGACTCTCGTGTTTTATTACACGACGTAGTTTTCCTTATCGATCGCCATAGTTGCGTAGCGCGTCCAACGGGGAAAGTTTCTCGACGAAAGTTTCAGAACAAAATGTTAACAACCCGCAAAATTGCAACCTTTAGCACGGCTTCAAGAAACAAACACTCTCCGATGAATTTTTAGGGCGGATCTTTCCAAGGTATCGTAAATTTTTATTGCTGATACGATACGCGATGCATGACTTTCACTTTCCACATTGCTCACATTCTCTAGTATACAACGCCAGGCTTACATTTTAGATGTCCATGTTCGTTGCACGACTTCTGAAATCATAAAAATGGTTCAAGCTATAAAAGGAAAATAACTTTTCCAACATCACTTTACTAACGATAGAACCTTTTAACGCAAAAAAATAAACTCAATCTGAGAAAAAAACAAACAAACAAATAAACAAACAAGCAAAAACAAATAAAACAAAACAAAAGCATCTTGACCATATATCTTGTCAGCTTATTGGAGATGGTGCCGATCCTGTTTCTCAATTTTTGGCCCAATTATTATTTTAGCCACTTCGATGGTGATGAAAGAATTGTTGTTAGAATTGCCCAAGAAATGTGAACACCCGCCTACGAACGCAGATCGAGACGTATTTCCGGCTGTTGCTTTTCGAGTGGACAGAGAAAGCGACGGAAATACATCTGCCTTTGCACGAGTTTAGGTGAATACTGGTGGCTGATGATAGTTTGTTATCATAGGCTAACCGCCAAAAGAAAAAAAAAAGAAAGCCAGGATTGTTTTTGTCAGAGGCGCTACGCTAATTGAAACCCAAGCCGCTCTGTCTTTGCACATATATTTACGTTTCTCTAACTTTCATTGTCTTTTGTAAAACCACATCCTGTAACCTGCATAACTGGCACTTTAAGAGCCAAGAAAGGCGAACACGGCACTCCGCGCGAATCGAACCAAAAAGAAACACATGAACTCAGTGTTCAACCATGCAAGGTATTCCGACGTAATCCAAGAATGGATTCCACTTTCCGGATTCCGGGTACTGGATTAAGGATTCCTGGTCAGGGGAACTTAGATTTCGGCGGCTTGGCGACCCAAGCTAAATTGATCTATCTACAAAAATACTTCGGCTTCCTGGTGCAGTATGCCTTAAAAGGGCAAAAACCAAAACAACCCGTGGGCTACTCCTGAGAATTCTTGGCGATCTAAGAAATTATGTCATCATTATTTAGATAAGAACAGCAACAACAGAAGATTTCTTTCTCTGTTTGCGGAAACAGAGAGCCTGTTCACGGGCTAATCCATTCCGATTCCGTATATTTCTCTTTCTTTCTTCATTTGGAATGAAATGATAAATCAGCGTTCATCAAGATCCATCTCATTAGGGACCGGTCATTATTTATCACCGGGGGGGGGGGGGGGTCGGAGGATTTTGGAGGGGGATCACTTGATTTTGAGGAGAACAGAGGAGGGGATCAGTCGTATTTGAGAGCCCAAAAGGGGGGGGGGGGGGATCACTGAAAATTTTGGAAGGATTCAGAGGGGGGACAACTCAAATTTGCTTGAACAATGCCAGTTTGAAAACATACAACATAAATGTGCCCATTCTGCTGGGAGATGATGGCTTTTGCAATCTCAATTTGTTCTATTAACACAACTTTATTTAAAAACGGAAGTCTGTCACACTGGCGAATGTGTGCATTTCAATTTATATCGAGAAAGCTTTGTTTTAACGCTTTATATTTTTCCTTTTATAACGTGCTCATGACTTAGCTAATATTCATCTTTAAACATGACAGGTGAATTCTAAATTGTGAACTATATAAACTTCTGATAACTGAAACATTGTAAAAAGCGTGTTTGTTTAAACATAAACCATTTATCGCCTCTCCAGGAATGGGCGTCCTGTGTCAGCTCTATACTAAATTCGATTCAACTACTTCATCTGCCTCATCTTGAGCCTCATCATCCCATTCAACAACTTCATTTGCCTCTTGAGCCTCGTCATCCGATTCAACAGCAACATTTAGTCCCCTTCGGCAGGTTGACCCTGGACTTTGTGCCCTTAAAATGGCCGCTACTTGCTCTAGATTTTTTGCTAGGGTCGTGCTAAAAATACCCTTTTCTAGTAGCCATAGCAAAGGGTCTAGATGCAAACTCCTTGTTAGTTTCTTAGCAAAGTCAGCATTGATGCTATCTACAGGAGTAACTCTATCATTCTCTTCGACTGAACCGAAAATTTGCCCCGCGACCTCGATTGAGGTCAAGTTTCCGATCCTAGCCCTTCCATATGGCCGAATTGTCGCTAAATATGACCTGCTGATAGGGACTTGGCGAACTGCTACTTGGCACTCTAAAAAAAGTAACTTTGCAGTTTCAAGCACTGATTGCAGTTTCAAGCACTTTGCAGTTTTACGCAAGATTGCTTGTATGTCAACTGAATTCAGATGTCTGGATCCAGACTAGAAAAAGACACGGATCAAGAGACACTTTTAAAAAAAGACTGCGCGATAACGGCTTTATTATGCTGTAAGTACATCATAGTTAGAAATCCTACCTGTATATGAACGTTTAAAACACTAAATATACACGTCGAAAGGTGAATATGGGTACAAAGACATAGGGGGGGGGATCACGAAAGTTATATATAGTTATGAGGGGGGATCACTTCACTAAAATAACATTTAAAGGGGGGATCGGCTAAATTTCATCGTGTTTAGCTCAAAATCCTCCGACCCCCCCCCCCCCCCCCCCCCCCCCCCAGGCGATAAATAATGACCGGTCCCTTATGGCTCTTGCGTTCATACACTCCCGTAGTTCCCTCGAAAACCATACCCGATTCCAGGCCAAAATGGGCGAAGACTATACCCGTTTTCAGACCAAAACAGCACAAAAACCATACCTTTTGGAGCGGCACATAACTATATAATTTACGAAAGGAAGTGTCCTCACCCCCACCCCCCTCCCCCCGGGGAAAATACAAGTTTGCACGAGCAGCACACTTTTTTTTACATTTCCTCCACGTCGCTGCACGTCACCGCAAAGAAGCCAGTAATCGGTCCTTGACAACATGAATCCAATTTCCTACAAAACCTCACGTTTTAAGGATGACGTAAGCAAAAAAAGCATTATTTTTTTCTTATTTTGAGACTTGGATAAGACCTTTGGAATTTAACTCCAAAAAAATTCGCCGACCTTTGACAAGTTGAAAGAACCCTCAGGTTGAAGATTGGCGATGAAGTTTGAAATAGAGCGAATTCACTTTCTAGAAGTGCGACTTTTTAAACTCTAATCGCAGTCGTGGTTGCTTAAGCCCCCTACTTCATTGCAGCTACTTCTCTAACAATTTTTTGACAGATGTTGAATGTAATAATAAAGTAGCCTATTCTTACTTGTAATTAGTCTACATATTATATTGTCTATGTGCAAACGTCTTCTATTTCCTTTGTTGCGCGCGTGAGACGTGCGTCTGCGCGCAGGCGACATACTGACGCGCCAGTTAGTCCGTTTTAGTATTTGTTTGAGCAAAGATTATTACGCTTAACTTTTAAAGTTACATTTCGTTAAGCTAAAAAAGGGTTAAACAGTTAACGGTTAACATTGAATACATAATTAGATTTAGATTAATATAAAGAGTAACGCTTTGTATTTAAAATAGCGCCTATTGATAAAACAAAGCTCTTCTTAAATTGCTGGGTATTGACCCGACCTTTAAGGGAGAGAAAGACACAGAGGGTGGCAGGGCCTCCTGAAGATCTTGAATAGCGCGAAGATAAGTATTTGCGCTCATTCCCTCGCTGTAGAAAACTTAGACCTTTGTTTATTCACTGACGCAGCCGTAAATTGTTTTCGGTAACCTATTGATCTAAAAACGTACCTATATCTGATTGTTGGCATTCCTCTTTACACCACTAAATCACGCGAAGGCACTTGTTGGTTCCCTGTATCCTAACCTTGATATGCTCATTAAAACTATTATTGCTTTGTGAGGAAACCCCTAACATTTTTGAAGAGGAAACTTGCGTGATCCCGATCCTGTTTCTCAATTTTTGGCCCAATTATTATTTTAGCCACTTCGATGGTGATGAAAGAATTGTTGTTAGAATTGCCCAAGAAATGTGAACACCCGCCTACGAACGCAGAACGAGACGTATTTCCGGCTGTTGCTTTTCGAGTGGACAGAGAAAGCGACGGAAATACATCTGCCTTTGCACGAGTTTACGTGAATACTGGTGACTGATGATAGTTTGTTATCATAGGTTAACCGCCAAAAGAAAAAAAAAAAGGAAAGCCAGGATTGTTTTTGTCAGTGGCGCTACGCTAACTGAAACCCAAGCCGCTCTGCCTTTGCACATATATTTACGTTTCTCTAACTTTTATTGTCTTTTGTAAAACCACATCCCGTAACCTGCATAACTGGCACTTTAAGAGCCAAGAAAGGCGAACACGGCACTCCGCGCGAATCGAACCAAAAAGAAACACATGAACTCAGTGTTCAACCATGCAAGGTATTCCAGGTAAACCAAGAATGGATTCCACTTTCCGGATTCCGGGTACTGGATTCAGGATTCCTTGTGAGAGGAACTTGGATTTCGGCGGCTTGGCGACCCAAGCTAAATTGATGTAGCTACAAAAATACTTCGGCTTCTAGTGCAGTATGCCTTAAAAGGGCAAGAACCAAAACAACCCGTGGGAACTCCTGGGAATTCTTGGTGATCTAAAAAATTATGTCATCATTATTTAGATTAGAACAGCGACAAAAGAAGATTTCTTTCTCTGTTTGGGGAAACAGAGAGCCTTTTCACGGTTTAATCCATTTCGATTCCGTATGTTTCTCTTTCTTTCTTCATTTGGAATGAAATGATAAATCAGCGTTCATCAAGAGCCATCCCATTATGGCTCTTGCGTTCATACACTCCCGTAGTTCCCTCGAAAACCATACCCGATTCCAGGCCAAAATGGGCGAAGACTATACCCGTTTTCAGATCAAAACGGCACAAAAACCTTACCTTTTGGAGCGGCACATAACTATATAATTAACGAAAGGCAGTGTCCTCGGCCCCCACCCCACTCCCCCCCCCCCCCCACCCCCGGAGAAAATACAAGTTTGCACGAGCAGCACACTGTTTTTTACATTTCCTCCACGTCGCTGCACGTCACCGCAAAGAAGCCAGTAATCGGTCTTGGACAACATGAATCCAACTTCCTACAAAACCTCACGTTTTAAGGATGACGTAAGCAAAAAAAGCAGTATTTTTTTCTTATTTTGAGACTTGGATAAGACCTTTGGAATTTAACTCCAAAAAAATTCGCCGACCTTTGACAAGTTGAAAGAACCCTCAGGTTGAAGATTGGCGATGAAGTTTGAAATAGAGCGAATTCACTTTCTAGAAGTGCGACTTTTTAAACTCTAATCGCAGTCGTGGTTGCTTAAGCCCCCTACTTCATTGCAGCTACTTCTCTAACAATTTTTTGACAGCTGTTGAATGTAATAATAAAGTAGCCTATTGTTACTTGTAGTTAGTCTACATATTATATTGCCTATGTGTAGACGTCTCCTATTTCCTTTGTTGCGCGCGTGAGACGTGCGTCTGCGCGCAGGCGACATACTGACGCGCCAGTTAGTCCGTTGTAGTCTTTGTTTGAGCAAAGGTTATTATGCTTAACTTTTAAAATTACATTTCGTTAAGCTAAAAAAGGGTTAAACAGTTAACGGTGAACATTGAATACATAATTAGATTTAGATTAATATAAAGAGTAACGCTTTGTATTTAAAATAGCGCCTATTGATAAAACAAAGCTCTTCTTAAATTGCTGGGTATTGACCCGACCTTTAAGGGAGAGAAAGACACAGAGGGTGGCAGGGCCTCCTGAAGATCTTGAATAGCGCGAAGATAAGTATTTGCGCTCATTCCCTCGCTGTAGAAAACTTAGATCGTTGTTTATTCACTGACGCAGCCGTAAATTGTTTTCGGTAAACTATTGATCTAAAAACGTACCTATATCTGATTGTTGGTATTCCTCTTTACACCACTAAATCACGCGAAGGCACTTGTTGGTTCCCTGTATCCTAACCTTGATATGCTCATTGAAACTATTATTGCTCTGTGAGGAAACCCCTAACATTTTTGAAGAGGAAACTTGGGTGATCCCGATCTTGTTTCTCAATTTTTGGCTCAATTATTATTTTAGCCACTTCGATGGTGATGAAAGAACTGTTGTTAGAAGAGGGGGGCGTAAGGGGGGTACGAATACCGCAATACCGCACATAGTAGCGCGAGAATACCGCAATACCGCATCAAAATTTAGCCAAATACCGAAACCGCAGTTACAAATAGGAAAAAGTTGACGCTGTCAATATTACAAATCCTCGTTTCAAATAGAAATAATACTGTTATGTCAGTGTTTCCAAGTTAAGGTGCGTCGAAGTCAAGCGTGCAAAAAACATAAGATCGTCGCACTCGTTTAATTTTGTTCATTACATGTATGCGTTTACATAAATGATACAACGGGGGTACTTGGGTTAATTTTTACTGGGTATGTGGCACTGGCCTCTCAGAGCTCCTACCCCATTATAGTCTCTTCTGTGGCTAATTGTAGACCCCATCTTAGTCACGTTTGGACAAATAATTAATTTTCGCGATCCCAGCTTAGCCACTTTCTAATTTTATGAATTGACCATTTTTTTCGATTGAATAAAGAACACTTGACTTTTCATCTACAGTACAAACATTCTGGTACATTTGCTAACCGTGAATGTGAAGAACTGTCTTACCCCCAAAAATCAGAAAATGTGCGACCCCATTCTAATAACTCTCTTAAAATGCGACCCAATCCAGCGGCACATCCCCACTAGCCTCTTACAAGGAAGTAACTCGTCCCCCCGGCTGCCATGCTACGTAGGCTAAGCACACACGGATACTTGTACATTCTATGTTCCTACATGCACAACGAGAAGGACTAGTAGTAATTTTTAGACCACACCATCTTCATAGATTATCTTTCGACACTACGTAATTTATAAGGACCTTAATGACCTCACTATTTGCTGGGATATCTGACTGATCACTTAGTTGACCATCTGGATCGCTCGCCATTGTTTCGCGACTGGCATGAAAGTGGCGGTAAGATTGGTAAGGAGGTTAACCAAGCTGACTATTCCCACAAGGTCCATGAGGTCATAAATAATGCGACCTGTTTACGTATCGTTGGATAAAAAAGTTAATGTCGTTAATCATATCAAGTATTAACTGAAATTACAAGCCATACGATTTGTCTGGACTGTTTGCGCAATATACGATCCCCGACTGTGCAACTATAGGAAGACACGCTGGTCACACAGGCTAGCTAGGGATGGAGACCTTTTAGGATTTGTATCCTCTTGTCATGAAAAAGATGCAGATCACCGCGACACAACGATTTTTTCACCGACTACCGTGACATAAAATTTAAACTCACTGCACACCGCTTGGACTCTGAAAACCGCAATACCGTACTTTGAAATAAAAATTACCGCAACACCGCACCAAAAATAACCCAATACCGCAATACCGCAAACCCTTACGCCCCCCTCTTAGAATTGCCCAAGAAATGTGAACACCCGCCTACGAACGCAGATCGAGACGTATTTCTGGCTGTTGCTTTTCGAGTGGACAGAGAAAGCGACGGAAATACATCTGCGTTTGCACGAGTTTAGGTGAATACTGGTGGCTGATGATAGTTTGTTATCATAGGCTAACCGCCAAAAGAAAAAAAAAAGGAAAACCAGGATTGTTTTCTCAGAGGCGCTACGCTAACTGAAACCCAAGCCGCTCTGCCTTTGCACATATATTTACGTTTCTCTAACTTTTATTGTCTTTTGTAAAACCACATCCTGTAACCTGCATAACTGGCACTTTAAGAGCCAAGAAAGGCGAACACGGCACTCCGCGCGAATCGAACCCAAAAAGAAACACATGAACCCCGAGTTCAACCATGCAAGGTATTCCGAGGTAATCCAAGAATGGATTCCACTTTCCGGATTCCGGGTACTGGATTCAGGATTCCTTGTCAGGGGAACTTGGATTTCGGCGGCTTGGCGACCCAAGCTAAATTGATGTAGCTACAAAAATACTTCGGCTTCTAGTGCAGTATGCCTTAAAAGGGCAAGAAAGAACCAAAACAACCCGTGGGAACTCCTGGGAATTCTTGGTGATCTAAAAAATTATGTCATCATTATTTAGATTAGAACAGCGACAAAAGAAGATTTCTTTCTCTGTTTGGGGAAACAGAGAGCCTTTTCACGGTTTAATCCATTTCGATTCCGTATGTTTCTCTTTCTTTCTTCATTTGGAATGAAATGATAAATCAGCGTTCATCAAGAGCCATCCCATTATGGCTCTTGCGTTCATACACTCCCGTAGTTCCCTCGAAAACCATACCCGATTCCAGGCCAAAATGGGCGGAGACTATACCCGTTTTCAGACCAAAACGGCACAAAAACCTTACCTTTTGGAGCGGCACATAACTATATGATATATTTTTTATAATTTTTGAGCTTAAAAACAATGAAAATATTCCAGCAAGCAAATGAGACGGCTTTCCGCGTATGTTGTAATCGAATTCACCGCTTGTTACCAATTGAAAAACTGTTTGACAACCTCCTGAAAAAAATCTATTTTATTCTTACATTCTTCGAATAAACGCCGCCCTCGATCAAACGCCGCAGGAAGCAAAATTACCAATAAATGCCTCCCTAGAATAAACGCCGCACGTAATACGAAGAATGCGGTGTTTACTTGAGGATAATAAGAAAAACCTCGGTACAACTTGGTAATTTACACCATCCAGACATTTACGATTCTATCTCAGCAAAAAAGGGAGATATTGGAACCATTATATTACGTAATATTTACAAACTATTTACAATAACTATTGTCAGTGATTAAAAAAAAAGTGATTTCGAAATAAACGCCGCCCTCGAACTAGCGTCGCCCTTGAATAAACGCCGCATTGGAAAAATTTAATAAACGCCGCGGCGTTTAATCTAATAAATACGGTACTTTAACCTGTGGAGTAGTGTCGTCGGCAAAGTTTTCTATGTTAGAAACTTCATTGTCCCTAAATAATAGCCAGATGCTGACTGGAAAGCAAAACATAAGCTAAGGCCCACTAACACTACCGTTTATAAACAATAAATGAAAATGAAGGATAAACCCTAGCGTAAACCAAACATGCGTCATTTTTTTTATCCTGTCCAAGATTGTGGGGGTGTTTTAAAAGTTCTCTGTCATTCCGTTCTAAAACTGGAGGAGGAATTCCGGAGTAGCCGCCCGGTTGAGTTATTAAATAACCACGTACGTAAGTGAACCCCGGGAAGTGAACATGTGAGCGGCTAGAATAGACGACCGTTTTGGCAGTGTCAAAAGACACACTATCCGTATTTAATTTTTGTTAATTTTTGTTTAATTTTGATTGCAGGGTTGCTATCGGTCGAGGGAAAAGTCAGGGAATTTTTAAAAAGTCAGGGAAAATTATTGATGTTGTCAATTTCAGTGAAAAGTCAGGGAATTCTGTTTTCCGGTTTATAGTTCATAAGTCTTCTTCAAGACTGTGAAATGCATTTTCTTTCGGAAAAGATGAAAAGTATGCTGCAAAGCAAGCAAATTGATTAATTTGACACTCTACGCCTGACACATGTAGTAGTTGAGGTCAGTGGTTTTCGTTGTCGCGGAAAGAGGTTGAAAATGAAGAGAAAAATATCGATGGCCTGCAAAAAAAGCTAAAGCGAATACAAGCATTGATTGTTTCTCATTGATACAAGGTCAGTGAAAACTGTTTAAAAGTCAGTGAAAAGTCCGGGAAAGTGAGGGAATTTTTAACTTTCTGATGAGTGCCAGCACGGTTGTGTGACGGCTGTCTAGTTCTTTATTTTGTTAATATTGTCAATAACTCTGTCTTATACGTTGTGAACGAGAAATTATTTGACGTGAATTACAAAAAAAAACAAAAAAACCATCAACATCAATCATTCTTGTCTCAAAAATGTACCTCCCAAGCAGGAATTTACATCAAACGTTAATTATGATAACAAAGAAATTTGGAAAACTTTAGTTTAGGGTAACAAGCTTACAAAAACCACAATTTCAGTGCGCTTTAATGTTCTTTAAGTTTCTCCATCCGCGCGTTCTTTTGCATTTCGGAGCGCTTATTTTTATTAATGTTTCACTCAATTAGTTGTAAATAGTTTGTGTGCATACTGAGTTTGTCTATCTTCTACGTTATTTTTGTTTCTGTAGTTTCTTTTTTTCGTTGGCCTTGGCCAACCGGAAATCATCGTTGACTTAAGAAAATATCTTTGATTCTTCCACGTATCTCTGACTTAAGTGTGCTCTTTGAGAAGTCTTCCGCACTAATATCTACCATACACGAGCAATACTAGTATTAAGAAAGGAACAACTTCCGGGGGAATGAACAAGCTTTCCAGTTCATGTTTAAGAGCCTTGCCGAACTATTCCAGCTGCAACTGGATTCCACTTGCACCAATGTCAATGACCGGAGCAAATCGCGTGAAGTTTTCCGTTAATTCTGTATTTATTTTTTTGCCAACGCTCTTTTCAAATGCGATTCTTAAGACACAAGACGTACCCCAGCACGACAAGCATTGATCCAAAAGTCATTGGTGGTCATTGGCGGTCGTTTTCTAACGGTGCGCGAGTTACTTTTCCTATTGTCCTCGATCCACCTGAGACAGTCCTTGAATTATGCAGAAACGCATTTGATATGACGCTAAATGTAGTACAGGACACTATTGTGTTCTCTGACGGACAAGTGTCCGACAATGATTTCTACTTTGACTATCGAACTACGTAAAGGTTAATTTAGCCGTTTGCAAGGCAAGCCACTAACTTTAACCTCGCTCTTCAAAGCTATTGCGCGCTTGGGCTTGGGAATCGAAAACGCCATCTCCCTGGAGGCGAGTAGTACTGATTGTAACCACAGATCAACTGAAATTAAACGCTTTTTTCAGGTTTATAACGAAATCTTAAACTATTGCGTGGCAGTTGCAAACAAACAAGCTTTCATCCACGATAAAATTGTAAAGAAATCGTTACATTATTCTGTTTCCACCCCTTTTACCCTACTTAATAATATAATTCAGTTATCAAAGAACAAATTGAATGACCAAACGATGACGAAATTAAGCCATTCGCCATCTATTTTGGCTGTTAAGCTGTAGTCAAATGTATCCGTGGCTTTTGTGCTCGTAGGTTGTATTTCTTGCACTGGCTCTTAGGCACAGCTTGCAGATATACACTATGTATAGTAATTAGAACTTAAAAGGTGCATGAACTAGAGAGGGCAAGAAAGAAAACCTTTGAGCACATCAAAGCCTCCAACTGCTTAGTTGCTATTCGTTTGAAGTATTCAAATTTTTGGTACTTACAAAAAAGGGAAATGCAATCTATAAATAAAAGTATCTCTGCAACTGACTTCACGTTTCTCGGTTCCATTGTACCGAATCTTCTCCAACGTGTTCCCAACTGGCGTTGATTCATAGAATGCTTAATACTTTAAAATAAGTTTCACTTACAGTTTGAAGTGCGTAACACAATGATAATTTTTCGATCCTTAAAACTTCCAGCTATTCAAACATCCAAACTTCACAGTGCCACTTCGAATCTGACTGGGGGAAGAGATCAGAAAAGGACACTAGTCAGTCAGTTGAAAAGCAGCATTTATGTCTGTCGGATTTAACGTCACCGAATGTACCGAATGTACCGAATCTTCTCCAACGTGTTCCCAACTGGCGTTGATTCATAGAATGCTTAATACTTTAAAATAAGTTTCACTTACAGTTTGAAGTGCGTAACACAATGATAATTCTTCGATCCTTAAAACTTCCAGCTATTGAAACATCCAAACTTCACAGTGCCACTTCGAATCTGACTGGGGGAAGAGATCAGAAAAGGACACTAGTCAGTCAGTTGAAAAGCAGCATTTATGTCTGTCGGATTTAACGTCACCAATGACCCTGCTCAGCATTCATCTGTGAAAGTAATATCTTAAATGACGTGGAAATAGAGGATCGATGTCTATTTATATACGTGCCACTTTCCTCGACTTATCTGTACTGAGTTTAACTGAGCTTTGCGGATTATCACTTATCAAAGCAGGATGAACATTCATCGTTTAAACCTTTTCCTGTGTGGTCAAATTGCGGTAATAGGAAGTTTAAGATACTGAACGGGATGGCAATGAAAATATTTCTTATGGTCTGTACTGTCGCAATTTGTAATAATCATCCCACTTTGTAAAACCTGTCAGGGGCGGGGCATACTCCCTCATATGGCCAATCCGGACAGAGTATTGTCCTAGTACAAAATCTAGACACACTAGACACAAAGGGGGAGAACGGAGGAGAAAGGAGTGTCATTCCATCTTAAAACAATTTCTTTCTGGTAAATACCGTTGGGATAGTAAAAAATTCCCCTTCCCCGCGTACATCACGAAAGACCTTGCAATTCTTCCGAGAGTGCTCAGGAGTACTTTTTACCACAAAATGGAAAGGATAATAAACCAAATCATCCATTACTACTTGAGTTACGCTATCTAAGGACAAAGACACAAAACCAACAAGGCAAAAAATGATACCCTATTTAAGTTCGAGATCTTCAGAGGTACTTACCTACCTAGTCCATAAATGGGATCCCCCCCTCCCCCCCCCCCCCCCGCCCCCTTAAGACTTCACGTGTCACGAGGCAAGCAAACTGAACATGGATTTGGACGACGAATGCCGGATTATTCATGAATTTTCTGCTGTTAAATGTTGCTTTTGTTATTTAAGTGTTTTGAATTCCAGTGATTCATATCCTCAGTTTTGGTGACATGTCACAGGAAGTTTCATGTCTTTCATAAAAAAGGCGATTCTCGTTGGTCACGTGATTAATCAAGGGAGGAAAATTTATAACGGAAGACATGCATGTTTGACCAAAGAAAATAATTAGTTGATAATAAAGTGTGATGGAATTATTACAAATTGAGACAGCTTAGTTTATTACAAAGTGCGATGAACAGTTATTACAAATTGCGACAGCTTTTTTATTAAAATGTGCGGCACGGTTTATTGCAAATTGCGACAGGTATTACAAAGTGCGATGATTATTACAAACTGCGACAGTATATGGTCGCGTTTTCTTTAACATTATCGCGATTTTCTCCAACAACTCAACCACTCGCTAGCTTGGTCCCTCTCCTCCCGGCCGCTCGCGTGCTTAGGTTTTGCGTGTAGTAACTTTGCAAAGAAAAATAAGAGACTGCTCGCAGTCTAAAAAATGGTGCAAAACTTGTGCCCCAGAAAAAAAAATCATGCAGACATTGTCTTATGAAAAAAATTCATGCATCGAAAAATTTTCACCCGCTCTCCGTTTATTTCTAATGGTCCGCCCCTTAGGCCTGGTTCAGACACCGCTCCAGGCATATGCAGAACCTAACCACAAGTAGCCCAAGCTCGAAATATGAGTATCGGCGAACACCGGCAATCTGCATCTACATCTATTTTGTTACTCTTCAACGTTTTACACATCAAGAAGAGTTATGTTTAGTTAAGGTAAAAAAAAAAACACTGCAAAAACCGTGTACGATCAATCTTGCTGTCCTTGCTCAACGTCGGATCCAAAAAGATCATGATCAGTCAAAATAGATCAAATTGAAAACGTTACAGTCAAGAAGACTTTTGCAGGGACTGATCAAACAACGTGGAATAGATGTAAGTTGCGATATTTCGACTGGCCAATACCAGTCTTCATCAGGTTTATTGAGATATCACGAATTTAAACTGTAAACGGTTTTCTCTCTCTTTATATAAGAGGGAAAACCATGGACCACACAGGAAGTAGGTAGGTTACTGAAACGATAGGTTTTTCTCCCATACAAATCCTTATATTTCGAATGTTATGAAACAATGCCGATGTTCGCCGATGCTTTAAGTACGGAAAAAGAGCGGCGTCTTAATCAATTTGGCACGGCAGTTTTAGTGAGTTTGGTGCGACAAAGGCGTTAAGTTCGACAGAGTCTGTCGAACGTTAATCGAACTTAACGTAGGCTCGACACGCGGTGCGCCTTCTGAATCAGACGTCGGTAAATAAATCCCGTCTTTAAGGCTTTTTGCTTAATAGCATTGTTCGTCTCTCTTTGTCAGACAATGTGTGTTTATATGGGTAATCTTAGCAGCACTGGCAGGACGCTTAATAAGTGTCATTTATCTGTGCCCGGCACGCTGGTTTGAAAACAAATCTTCGTGAGGAGCCCAAACGTGCTCTACTACACTATCTGCACAAAATTAACTTCAGTAAGATGAAAAAAAAAAAGAAACAAACAAAAACAACGTCTGTTTTACAAAGATGCCAAGTTACAGGTGTATAATTAGGAAAAAAGAAAAGTGTTCACTTACATTGGAACTGCACTTGTGAAAATCTAACTTCCTTGATGCAGGTGTAAGTTTTGTCGCAGAACAACATCACTCGTTACGCGCTCATTATAGCTCAGGTATAACTGCGTATTGTTTTATATATTATTTTAAGAAAACTGACAGATTTGACAGGTTTCTGACAGGTTTTCCTACCTTTTTTGCGTGTAGGTACGCTATGAATGTGGTTTGATATCCATTTTGCAGACGTGATTTGACAAGGTGATGATACCCGCCTTTTCCTAAGGAAACCGCGCACAGCGCTACCTAACAATAATCAAAGTACATTTCAAATGCGATGCTGAAAATTCTGATTAGCTTCCTTTCTTTTAGGAACACGTTTCAATTAGTCTCGACGATATCTCTTACACCCTTAGCTACATTGTAGGCTGTGACTCGAAACTCGAAAATATTTGTTAAAAGCCTCGGCAACTTCAGAAGTATTATTCATGGTTGGACTTTGAAACCTTCGATTGCAATTTCACTAATTACTTTCATTACTTGCCGCGTAGAGTCCCTTTTCTAATTATCTTGAGTGACGGTTGCTATGCTCAATTTCCTGTTAGAATTTTACCTCCGACCTCGTGCATGTTAGCAGGGGTCAGATTAGCTGTCATCGGTAGTGATCTTCACAGAGGCGATGAAACAATTCTAAATTTCGCAACTGTCTGTTAATATGGTTAAAACAATACAAGGTGGGGTAAATACATGTAAATAAAGTCGAGCGCGGTCTTTTCAACTATTCTCCGGATCGGATCAGCCCGATCAAGCCACCTTGTATGGAGAATATGTGGGTTACTTTTTGCCGTTTCCTGGTTGAGAATTTCTGTGTTGATTCGCGATCAAAATCGCTTCCCTTAGAAGCGATTGGTATTTCAAGAACATTTACAGTCAAACCAAGTCAAGCGTACCCCCCAAGATTCTATCAGTGAATTGATTATTTGAAAAATGAATCCGTTAGTCGTTACCGTAACTGGTGTCAAATTCAAAGCGGCATTTCTGCATGCGTAATGAGCAGTGAATATTTTACGAGAACTTCTCTGTATTTGGTCAGATTGGAAATCTTTGAATGGATTAAGCTTCTTAGAAGACATTTACATCAATTTCAGGAAAATGGAGCTGGTAGAAATTTCATAAATGCCTCGCGTGTGAATTCACGGCTCATTACACATACAAGAATGCAGAGATCAATCTGAAATCTACAACTAGCAACGGATTCAACTTTTGAATAATAAATTCATTAATGGATTCTTGGGGGGTACGCTTGACCTGGTTTGACTGTAAACAGATCGGACAGGTTAGGAGAATTCAAGCTTCTCTTCTGAAAACCGGAGATGGCCAGCCTTCCTTCTTCACATTGGTTCAAATGCGAGGCCAATTCAGCCTTAGATCAGTAGGTTTACCTTGCGACACATTAATTCTGGTTTGTATAATGACTTGATTAATCGTAAGACTCCTTGAAGGTAAGCACAGTGTTCGATTTATTTATTTCTGCTTCGAACATATCCGCGCCAAAACCTCCTAAATGCCCGCCAAATTTAATGTGGCGCTCCCGATCGTACAGCTCGTGTTTAGGAAGAAACAGGCCCAGCACAACTTCCACTGGAGGCAATTTTGTGTACAAAAAGTACCCTAAAAAGAAGTCGAAAAGCTCTATTAATTTCGTGCGACATTTTCTTGATAAACAAAGGAATGTGTTGAAAATTATAGACGTTCGTGTTTTATAATACACATACACACGTAGTGGCCAAATTGCTATATCTCTGACCTTTTTTCAACTGTTTTGCTTGTTGCCGATGTTTAAATGATTCATCATGATCCAGTGCGATTTATAGTTGTCACTTCATGCTCAGATCTTTGTTTCAATTAATGAGAAAATTATCTTACAGTTAAAACACTCTTTGCACAACAATAAGGCCAGTAATTATCGCGTAATATTGCGTTGTTGCATGCGTTCTCAACACAGCCGGACGGAGCTCTGCCTATGAAAATAATCGTTTTCCTAGTATCGCATAGGCGGATATGACTCCCACTTGTAGCAAATTGTGCTACAAAGCCATTAATAAGGGCTATTCCATGCAAGTATAAACCTCGTAAAAGCTTTTTATTTTGATCAAAAATGAAATGAAACGCGTTAAAAATATCAGACGCTCGTGTTACCCATACCCCTACCGACCTACCTAAGGTACTTCACAGATAGAGGGCTGAGTGTTAAATTTGCTCGTTATTTGTAAGGCCCTAAATCTAAGTAGCTTTCTTTTTCTTTTAAAAATTTTTACGGAGGAATCGAAATGAGTTTTGGTTGATTGGTTGTGTCCATCGCAGTTCACCCCTATTTTTTTTTTTTTTTTTAATAAAATACGACTACACAAACGGTCTCTATTATTTTTCACAAGCAGAGAGCTTTGATATAATTCACCGAAAACAAATTCATGAACATGGTTCAGGGTATTCTGTACGTGCCTTTATGTTGGGTGTGTCGCCTGATTAAAAGCGAGCGATCGGGTGAGTCGCTTTCGCTTAGTGCAAGAAGACTTTGTAAAACGTGTATATTAAATGAATCTTTCTGTAAAAAAACGAGGCCTTAGGAAAGTTTATAAGGTAAAATAGTCTTGGAAAACGGTTTGCCAAATATATTTTTCTTTTGTTTGGGACTTGCTAAGATTGTATTGAGTCAACTAAACGCTTAGAATTCGTAATTGAACTTATTCTTTGAGTGATTCAAAATAAAGCTAAACAACGACCAAAGTTCCGTCTACACGTGCTCTTCTGGGTGAGTCGTCTGAAAAAGCAAGCGATCGGGTGTGTCGCCTTCGCTTAGTGCAAGGGAACTTGGTTGGTTATGGCTCGTGAAAAATAATAGAGACCGTTTGTGCAATAGTATTTTATTAAAAAACAAATAGGGGGAACCGCGATGGACGCAACCAATCAACCAAAATTCATTTCGATTCCCCCGTAAAATTTTTTTAAAAGGAAAAGAAAGCTACTTAGATTTAGAAATATAAATTTCGGGGGAGCAGAATTAAAAGCGGGACTATTCCCTTTTTTGAGAAAAGGCCGGTGAAGTCTCCTATTTAAATTCTGCTCTCCAGAGAAAGCTACTGTAAAAACTATTTGAATTTATAGTTAATGTAAATTCTATTAACTTTAAATCGCTGCACTTCCTTCATCTTCGGTAAATAAATGCATATTGATTCTGAGGTATCCCCTGTTTGTTGCAAAACTCCTCTACACCGCCACAAGTTTTCCAACTGATGCACTGTTTTGGAGCGACTTTCATTCTATCAGGTTCTATTTTTTAGTTGTGTTCGTCTCATCAGCTTTTTAGTAGTGTGTGGTAAATTGAGCGGTTGACAGATATGTCGGAAAAAGCTTCACAGGAGGCCACGAAAAGAGATTCGCATTTCAGCTCAAGTATGGTTTCAAGCTGTCAACGGTCTATGCTTGGCTGAATTTAAACAATGGCCTTCTGGTCAGATGGGGGACAAATTTTCCCCCATATTTCGGTCGCTAAGGCTTGCGGCTCGCCATTGCGATGAATAATACGGTTGATGACCCTAAAAAAAAAAAACTCTTACCAAGTGCTGCGAGTAGATACCAGGCTACCGTGGCAGATAAGGGCCACTTCCGCCTCTCGACTTCTTGGTTCAGACTTCCGACTTTTGATCATGATTTACGACATGTACTTTTATATTTATAAAGTTAAGAAAAGAGAGTTATATCAAGCAATTGAATCATACTGGAAATTTAATATTAACGCTGTCCTGAATATATAATAGGGAAAGTTAAGCAAAATATGGTTCCAAAGGTGAGGAGGGAGAGAGGATGGTCCTTCCAATTTCAGTAATGAAATAATAACGGAAACTTTATTTGTGTTTTTGAATGTACAATTGTAAATCTCGCTACATATACATTAGCCAATTTACAAATGCTTCTTGTGATTGAATTATTCAAAAAGAAGAAGAAGAAGAAGAAGAAAAGAAAATCAAAATTGCATTAAGTCTGGGCTTTCCCAATTCCTATTTCTACAACAAAAGATGTAATATGTTGCTCCAGTGGTTATATTGATCGTTTTCTTGATTATATAAAGTTGCTGCTTTTTGTCAATTGCAATGTCATTCATCATGTCTAAGAACGTGGAGCATTCATCGGAGAAAACACCAAGGGAGCTCGTGGAGAGATTTAAAAATTTCACACATCTGTTATTTCTACTCATTTCTTTGATCAAGTTCAGATATTTTTCTTTTTTTACGCACTGCATTGTTATTAAGGTTAGACTCGAAACCAACTGTTAATTCTAGAACATATAGGCATTTGGACTGGATTAGGAAAAGAAGATCTGGACGATAATTTTCACCAGTTATTATTGAGGGATTCAGAAAACAATTAACACCGGCATAGAGTGAAGAGTGAACATTATTAAATTACAGGTTGAAGTGACTTGGCAATGAAGTTAGTGATTGAGTCGTGTCACAATAATAATAATCTTATAAAAAGCTGCACACAAAACTTCAGCAAAGAATTCATAAAAAGAAAACGTCAATATTAATACAAACTTCCGGTCAAACTTCTTCGCAATTCAAAATTCTAAGAAATCACATAGAGTTATAAAAAATCAAGTCAAAAGTCTCAGTGGATGACATAAAGTCAAGTGATTCAAATAATACGGATAAGTTTCTGATCCATGAGGCGAGATATATATCTATTGCTGTTCATTTTCCGTACCAATTTCCCGATAAGAAGACGTAAACATTTAAAAGAAAGGAAACACATCAACAGTGCTATTTAATGGCTCCTTTAACAATTTCGACGTCAATATCAACATTCTTAATTTCACATGGCACTCTTCTTGTTCTGGAGCCCCCAAGACAAAACAACGCAGATCTCAAGAGTGCGAATGAGGTTCTGGGTCTGATCCATAAGATGGTTTTGGCATACTGCTCCCTTTTTTGATGGCAATCAGCTGTGCTAAACGGCTATGATACATCAAGCACTCCTTCCGTCCCATTCCGCCAGTTGTGGTGAAGACCAAAGATGTAAATGTTCCATGCTCGATTTCAAGAACTCTCCTTGAGTAGAGACGCTTTTCCTCGTTCTCATGGATACGATAAATTTGTTGTGGTTTTAGGTCCCTATACGATACAGCATTAGGGCGACAGACCCTCACATCGAAGAATGCCGATGAATGGCGCTCCCAGGACCCACGTGCGTGGATATCTAACCTCGCATCCTGAGCTTTATTAGATCCTCTGTTCAAAATGTTCGCCGGAGATGTCTTGGAGGACTGGCTCGATCTTGACATCGCTGCACACCACACTCGGAAATTCAGCTTCGATAGCTCTTAGCTCGTTGTAGCGTTTAGTAATAAAACCTCCTAGTTTTCAAATCATAGAGTGATCAACCGTAAAGGCTTCCCCACAAGCATATGTGGAGGGGATTTCTTCCACTGGCCAGTCGTAACGTAGTTTAACAGCATCACGGAACTCCCTCTTATTCAGGTTAAAGCCCAAATCCTGGAGAGGAAGCACTGTAAGCCATGCTGATGATCTTTCTGCCGCCAGATCTTCTAGCTGCTCGCTGAGTCTTTCATAGTGCCATCTCCTTAATACGCTCTGCCCTGTGTTCGAAGTCCTTTGACCTTTCACTTCTTAATTCCTGCTGTGCTACTTTTAATTTGCGAGGGAATCTTCTGGTAACTGATGTGACTGAGATACAATTTGTTCAACAAGGGGCTTTGTTACTTTGACAGACGAAGCATATTCGTGCCAGTTGCTTCAAGGGAAGGGTTTCCCATGAGCATATGAGATATTGCATTCTCTAATGGCTGTAATAGATTAGAGCCATTAGCTTGTGGTTGAGATAGGGCAAATTCAGCTAACTAAGCTATGTCATTGATCCAATTGGTCACCTTTTTGCTAACATGATCGTCTAAATACTCCCTTGAACCTATTGTTGCCCACCCCCCACCCCCCAAGGTGTTTCTGCCCTTGTACTGTTCATTTTTAATGGACGTGTCCTTGAAAGCTTCCCTGACACTTCTTCCTTCACTGGTTTTGCTAAATAGCAGAGGGCAATGAAATGCTTTCCCACGGAACTCAACTGGTGACATTTGTGGGGCAGGATATTACATCGTTAAGGCACACGACTTGTTTTCTTGCTGTTAGATAAATTGTAAGCCATTGTAACTGTTTATCCTGTATCCCGTATTTAGTGAACTTACTCTGGAGGTGAATATGGGGAACAGAATCGTCAAACGCTTAGCAAAGATTGATAAAGATTGCATCAGTTGAATGACCAAGCTCCGAATTCTTTCTTATAAATCCCACTAGTCGTGTTACAGCGGCTTGCGTAGAATAACCTTTACTGGTTCCCACAGAGGGGGGTAATTTGACTCTAGGCAGTTAACGAGTTGATTGTGGACAGCCTTCTTAAGAACGTTAGACACTAAGATAATAGGGATATGGGGCGATAATTATCCCCGCATATCGTCATGCTTGCCTGCCTTGAACAATAGTACCACTTTAGCTGTCTTCCAGTCACAAGAAACCCTTCCTGTGAGAAAAGACATACTGATGAGCCTTGTCAAGGAAAGGGTTATTTCTGCTGCACCGTTAGACACAGTTCGGTGCGAATGACCTCAATGATTGAAGGCTCATCTCTTTAAATTCCATTATATTGGAACTCGAAGAGGGGGATTTTCTCTATTTTCCCAGCAAATCACCCCCTCCCCTTGTTAACTGCTCGCCATGGGTCAGATGTCATTTCGGGCCGCATGAATGTTTTTCGGTAACATTTCCCTTGTAGGAAATTTCTTAGGCCAGTGCATGAATATATTTAAAATATGTATGTCAAATATTTTTTGTAGTCGCTCGCCCTCACCTTCTCACTTAAGTTTCCTAATAGTCCTTCCCTTATGGGAAGTCAAATCGAGGGTAAGAGCACAAATGTCCCAAGGGACGGGTACTGTCCTTAGAATTCGCTTGTTACCATGGTTATGAGAAACCAAGATGTCAGCGAGTGGCGGACCACCACCCTGCTAGCAGAGTTTCCTTTTGCCTTCTTCCTGTTCAAGGTGGAGAAAGGAGGCTCTGCGCATGCCTGAATTGCGTTAAGCCTTAGCAGTCGCCTTAGCCCGAGCTTCTGGACTAGTCAATCTTGTTTTATTTCGTCTGGTTTTTCGGCTGCGAGAATCAGTTTACATATACAGTTGAATCTCTCTACGGCCACCTTGGGGACAGGAGAAAGTAGCTATTGTAGAGAGCTGACCGCTGTAGAGAGGTTTAAACAAGAGTCAATGTGTGGACTGTTGGCCAAAAAAAAAATGGCCGTTTTAGAGAGGTGACCCTTAGTGGAGGTTCGACTGTATATACTGATGGTCGTAACTGAGCCCTCTATAACAAGCGCACGGCCATTAGGCCTGGGTTCTAAACTGTATCCTAGCAGCATGTAGCGCATGCTAAACAAAGATGTTACTCGATTCAAGCATATTCTTTCGCGTCAACGCCAAAATCGAGCGAACGCAACAAAGGCTCTGCTTGCAGGTGAAACAATACAAGAGTGTGAACAGTCAAACGCCGGAATCACATTTATTAACATTTGCAGTCCAACATACCACAAAGACAACTTGTTTCTAAGAATTGCTTTGCAATATATGACTGGCGCGAAATCCTGTTCCTCAAAAAAGGGGCTTTTCACTGTGATGAACCACTGGGACGTTTATTATTATTATTATTGTTATTGTTATTATTGTTATTACTATTACTATTATTATTATTATTATTATTATTATTATTATTATTATTATTATTTAGTTGGATTTCGTTTACCACGTACATGTAGTTGAAACTGGAGTCCAGTTAATGTTGTTCGTATTTTTCTCAAATTTATGAGCCACTTTTCGTTGAAAACGATACTAGTAAAATTATGTTAACAAATTGGGATGGACAAAAAGAAACCTCTCCAGTTTCTGTTTTTAAAGATAGTTTGGAAGTTTTTTGGAAGTTTTTGGTACTTAAGTTAGTTAACAGCGTTAAAGTAATAAATTAACCTTTATAAAACCTTAGCTTTGCTTCACTTTTGGTGGAGATTTTGCTCTCGTTAAACGGCGGGAAGTAACGACTGTGAGTGCACCCTGACAAACGCATGCGGAAGGCAAAATCCCGGGGGAAACATTCAAAATATCACTCATAAACACCAATGGAAAATAATATTTTACGACCTTCGTGGTCAATTCTGGTTACTTTAAGCGCTTTTCTACGCCTGTGGCCAATTTTTGTTACGAATTTAGAGGTTCATTAAATTTGTGATCCGTTATTACTTCACTGGCTTCCACGGCCCCTCCACCAACCTCCATGCAATAATTTTGGCCCAGAGCCTAAGGCCTAGGTTAAATGTCGAACTTTTCATGAGACGAAACAAACCTAGTGAGTTACGTTCATGAAAAGTTCGACTTCTAGCTCTGTTAAGTTCGTCTGAATGAGTTTGGATCGTCCAACACGTTCTATCCGTCTGCTTCAGACGGATAGAACGTCCGAAGATCGTCTAGGAAACAAACGTCGATCTTCACATGCGACGAACTAAACTAATAAATGAAAACTTTGTGTGATAACGTTTATTTAACCTTGTTCGGGAGAAAATTTAATGATTAAAATTGCTTATTTCTCTCATTCAGTTGATTGGCTCGACGCGTCCTAAGTTCGACTTCTGACCCAACAGACGATCTTAACTTGATTTAGGTCGACCCAAATTAGAGTTTGGTTCGTCTCATGAAAAGTTCGACGTTTGGCCTAGGCCCAACACCCTTAGCTTAGCTCTCACATAAAGTGCATACTGATATAAGATAATTGTGACAAATCCGATACCAATAAGAGGTTGTTCAACCCCTTATGAGTTTCTGGACAAATACAACAAAGTGATGTCTTAGGCTGCTTTGTTTGCCAACTTTTCCACAGTTTTATTTGTACATTGGAATAAAAGAAAATCAGAAATAACACTGTCTGTTTAAAAAATAAATGACGGGTTAAAATATCTTAAGCTACTTACTATTGTGCGAACGTAGAACAACGGCCTAATTGGTTATACATATCCTCTTGTAGTAATGATTTTATAATTTATTTGCACAAGACTGAATCATAATTATGTTGCTGTAATATTCACCGTGCGTTCGGTGGGACTCAGCGCACGCAATATATGGGTGGTAAATTTTCTGTTATAGAGGAGCATTTCAATCTTTGTAGAGATATTGCCCATGAATATTAACCTCAACCTCGGTTATCAAGAGACATTGATAAAGTACACTAAAACATTTATTCGCTTTGCGTCGTAGATACTGGTAATATTCCTTTTAGTATCTATCACACAATTTAAAAAAAAGCTTTTTACATGCCATCTGACAGCAAATGAAGCAGACTTAAGATCCGTCTTACACTTGGCGGGTTTTAACTAACCCAATTTTGTTTTCATTACGAAAATTCAGTAAAATATATTTACACGGTCGTTTAATACTCTAATAACCCGTTCAAACCAATATTACAAAAACGTTTAAAGAATTTTATATACTCCAGGCTAAGAGTTGTTAGAAAATCTGCACAAGGAAACTTATTCGGCGTACAGTTTTAGGATCGTTCATTTTCAGGTAGAAATTAAAGTTACCGATTAAAAAGGGGTGTGGCTATGGTGGGGCGAGGGGAGTCCAAACTTGTCAAAAGATTTCATATAAATGATTATGTCCGTTATTTCTCGTCATTCTTAATTTTTTTTTCAGTAGGAATTTTAATTTTAAAGACGCTTGTCAATTATTATGAAATAATCAATGGTTTGTTTTGTGCATTGATCGGAAGACTGTACAGATTCTGCTAAATTACCTTTTTTGGAAAGTTAACGTTGGTTTAAGTAGGGTTTCAGCTACTAACAAGATTTTCCTTAACTTTAACAACTGCTCTTTGACTTAAGCGCTGTAAATAGCGAAAGCCTCGCGTCGAATTCTCGGCCCATTCAATAAGATCCGGAGCTGATTACTAATAAGATCTAAACCATATTAACTAACTCAGCTTCTACAAGAGACCTCTTTCATCAAACCAAGAGTCTCCGATATCAAGTTTTTTTTATTAAGTGTGGTGAAACCCGTCATTTGCATCAAAACGTTCTCCCCACAACTTTCGGAGTAACAAACCGAGTCAAATCTTGAATAACCATGTTCATGGCTGATTTTGTACGTTACCGGTCAAGGTCTAATTGCGGAAGCTGTATAATGTCATAACCCTACGCTAATTTAGCGAAAGAAGTTGGCAATATATACATATTATTTGACAAACCCTGCTATTTCTTCTTTTTAACTGAAGCTGCTGGGTGACTTAAAAAAAGACGAAGAAACGAAACCAACCAACAAAAAAAGTCACTAACAAAAACAGAAACTGCGGCAACAAGAACAACAACAAAAGTATATGCTTGACAAGACGTTGTCACTAAGAAAGCCATCTACAAGGGGTTGTCAATGCTGGGAATATATTGTCTACATGTGCCGAATTTTAAATAGTCTGCTCCACAGCAGTTCTTTGTGACGTCACAAAAAACACAAAGAACGGCTGTGAAGAAGACTAAATTTTAAGAGTGATTAATCAGTATTTTAATATAGGTCAAAAGAAATTAGCGCCTCAGAACAGTGACATGTTGGTCAGCCCACATCACAAGAGAAATGTTGCTTTAAAACTTCATTCAGGGGGTCTTTCGGGAAGTTTTGGCATTTCGGCTTGACGTTCCACTGGTGTGCTCTAAAAAGATAAATAAAAATAAATAAATAAATAAATAAATAAATAAGTTTACTTGGTAATCACGCTTACCTCAATGTGGCCTCAATGTGGACCCTCTTTCCCCCGAACCGCCCTTATTTAACATTTGAAAAGGTTGCTCAATATAATTCTATTTTGATTCTGTTGAATATAATCATCGATGCAAATTGCAAAAAGAGGGAAAAAAAAGTTACTTTGTTCTCAATGCAAGATGGCGTCATTTTACAAATTACTACTGCAACCAGAATACTTTTCGTTTTTCTCTCACATTTAAATTTGGTAATTAGACTCATTAGATAACAATAGCCCTAATTTGCACAAGAAAGCAAAAACAATGAAAGATTCTGGTCGTAGCAGTAAAATGACGTCATCATATAAATGGTCTATTTCAAACACTTTTGAGATTTATTCCCAACACTATTTTTGAATACCAAAAGAGCCAAGAAAAAGTTCCGAGTTTTACTTCCAATTTTGGACTCCTTTGATCTTAAAGCACAAAAAAAGTTAAGCTAGTTTTTACACGCGCCTTATGTAAAGAAATCCAAGCCAGTCCTGGATTCTGTATGAGGCACTGGATTCGTCATTCATGGCATTCCAGGTACTGGGTTGCGGATTCCTAGTTAGTTGAACCTGGATTCCAGATTTCACTGGTAGGCGGGGTTTTGGATTCCATACACTAAGTTCCGGATTCCAAAACCCATTCCTGCATATTCCTCCAGCAAAACTTTCCCGAAATCAGTGGTCAGCGGTCAGCAGAGATGGCGGATGTTTTTTTCTTACTGCAGGTGACGTGTTTTGCTCACTGCTTAATGCAGATTCTTACGGCTTTTTTCTTCAGGACTATTTTTGGTGTCCCAAAGTGTCCGTTTATGTCTCCACTAATCTTTACTGATATTTTGCTTTGTTCTGTCTATTTACTTTTGTACCAATGTGGTTATGTGTACCAATGTATTTGTTGTCCATCTTTCCAAGCTTTTCACATGTTCAATTATTATAATTAGGGTCGCCCAACTAGTTAAGCTTTTTAGTTATCTTGGGTGTCCCACTACTGTATGTATTGTTTATTTATAATTTTACAGTAACTGAGCGAATCCGCGCGCGCTGATTGGTCAAGAACTATGGTTTATGACATTTTATAAAGTAACTAAGATAGTACGCGCGCTCTGATTGGCGGAGAGGAGTGTTTGCATGAGAGTATGTAAACATGGTTGTGGAGTCAAGATATTTTGCTGCTTCGCGTGCTAATCACGCAAGCACGACTTTGAAAAAGTTTTCGAGTTCAAAACTTGACAAGTTTCGTCTGCGGCTCGTGGTTCCACTTGAGTTTTGGACATTTTATGACGTCATTTCTATGGTCTATAAGAGTGCAGATCGTGGAAAACTGTGGTAGATTTGTTAATAATATTTCTTGTAATTTTATTTGTCTGTCCACAGTCATGGCAGAAATAAACTGATGTTTATTTGTTGAATTCCGGAATCCGAATAACCTTAAATGGGGTGATATGCGTACAGTTGCTGAATTGAAAAGTCAAACAAGCACTTACCCAGTTATTAGTCGGATTCAAATCACCCCGTCCATTGTTAGAAGGACCACGACGATTTTTTTTTCTGTGTCTTCTTGGCCTTTTGTTATGCACACACCCTCTTGATCTGGGACGTTTCCTGCACATTGACATGACAAATCCTTCGGTGAAGTCTAACAGCTCGCAACTTATGATCAGCCACAGCATAATGAAGATGATGAGACGTTTGGAATTCATCGCGTTGTCTTTTGTGAATGACAGCGTGAACAGGCAATATTCTACAGGTGTGTCTGCCTTCTGATGTGAATAGTTTTCAGTAGCCTTTACTTTAAGGCCAAGCTGCGATAAAACCTCTCTTGGACTCAATGTAAACAGCAACCTGGTCACTCGGGACTCTGTGGAGATAGTTACGGAAATATCGTGTTTATTATGTAATATATATATATATATATATATATATATATATATATATATATATATATATATATTTAGCTAGAGCTAAAAGCGAAGCTCCAGTTTATGCATTGTAAATTTACTTCAGACAACGGATTTGGAACCATACAAGTCCTTATCCTGACTGTGTGACGGCGTGATGCGGTTCTAGTCAAAGATTCACATATCCCTCTTGCTCGCCATTGAGTCCCTGGCAGCCGTTTCTCGGATGTCACGCAACGCTCCCCCAAAAGAAAGTTCTTTTAGGGGAGCGTCGCGTGACATCCAAAAAACGGCTGCGAGGGAGACAAGATCATGGAGCGACGTGGGTTCGAATCCCATCTGAGCTCGAGTTTTTTTTTCCGAGTTTCCATATTTTATTAATGCAAAAACGTGTCATGTTGTACTTCTACGAAAGACTCACTTGATTTTCGAAAATTGAATTGATTTGATTCTATGACATGCTTTAGTTCACTCGCAACAACGTTTCCCTTTACAGTAGTGTTTAAAAGACTTTTATAGCCATTATCCCAAAATAAGACACGTTTTTATGAGGATTTCGAAATCAAATTTTCTTGCATAGTTAACGGCGGCTGCTCTCAGTTTGCACTCGTCATGGTCATCAGAGATTGCTTTTACCACAACGCGCGAGTTAAATATAGCCACAGATCAAGACAAGACATTTATTATCACAATATTGCAAGTACATTTTCTTGGCACGCAGTTAGCGAAAAAAAAACGAAGAACGCTAGTCGAGGCGTGCCAAATTAATTCTATTACAAATCAGATATTACAGATAATAAGTAAAAAGAAAAGAAAAAGAAAAGAACAAATATGTGTAATAAATTCAAAAGCAAGAAAGACAAATCTGTTTGACGCAACCTGTTAAAGAAGCTAAGGTTTAGGATTTCACGATTTTCTTTCTCGTATTATCATGGTTGCATCAAGGTAATCATCTTTGTCTTTTAATATTTCAACCAAAAATATCTCGACCAATTAGAGCGCTGGAATCTTTTTAATCGACTGAATAGTTATACTAACGCTGTCCTGTAAAATTCCGCGACTTTACAGAGCTATATTTTCCTCACTTAGTCAACAAATCACTTTCAAACTTAGCAACTTTACTGATTTTAAGTAGTTCTCTTCAGCCTTGTTGATGGATTTTTGCTAACTTGTTATAGTCAAAAGCTGAAAATATCGTGGAGGGATCTATTCATAGAAGGGGCTTGAACTCATCCACGGTGCACGTGACTGAGAGATTGAATTGCTTTTTATATGATAGTTGAACCTTTAAAGCCAGTAGAAAATGCTTTGGGGGCATCGAATGTCATAATTGGGATCAAGGGAGGTTAAATCATGAGAAAATTTACTACCAGCATTTTCCTCTGGCAAAATGCCTTTGATGTTAGACACCAACTTAACCCTCTCACTGCCAAATTTAGCCAAAAGCAAATTTCGACCAAATTTCCAAATTTCATTTTGTGAAATTTTGAAAAATAAATAGCACCACGTGCAAGTACAGGCAGAGAGCTTTCATTTGAATGGTCACATCATACGATTTCGTCCACAGACTCAAAAGTTAGAGTCACATTACAAAACTCCATCAAGTACTCCGGCAGTGAAAGGGTTAACGGAGTCTAACTGCGGTTAACAACTGTTGGGGTTATTTCGTTCTCTTGAATCTATCTTGCTTTCAAAACAAAAATGAGCAGACCAGACTAAAATATTTTTTGAAGCTAAGACTTAAAAAAAAACGTGTTTTCGTGATCAAGTTATAAGAAATCACGGGCTTGGCATTAAATGAAACGCCATGTACACTTGCCTTGCTCCCTAAACCACTACATAAAACATTTTTGAGGACAATTACTATTTCGTTCACGCTTACCGCTGTCAGTGCATAACAATTTTTGTTATTTATAGATTCGCGTCAACAACACACGTCTTCCTTCCTTCTTCCTCAAAACGGAAAAAAAACCTTCTTCCTTGCACGCAAAAAAAAAAATTCCTTTACCTTTTCATTCGCTACCGGTGTTAGTGCGGTAGAAGGAATTTACTGACTAAACTGAATACAATATGGTTTCCCATTTGCATTTTTGCACGCTCTTCAATTAATCTGTCGACTTTCAGTTAAAGTTGGTCTTCTCTTCTTAACACTTTACTACCCATGTGATATATATAGTGTAAAGTTTTATGCAGCAGAATGCCACAAAAAACACGACAAATTGTCCGGGGTACGGTGTATCTTGGAAAGTAATGAAATTCATACTAAATTGGGTGCTATGTAAGCAAAGAAAAGCAACGCTGGCAATTTTGGTGAAGAAAAACTCTCAAAACGTTTTGACCATTACAAACAGACATGGAGAATCTCTGTTCTTATGCCTCATTTTCCTGCCGACCTTCTTTCGTATTAAAAAAAAAAGGTAATGACCCGTCCAGTTATCTCATACCATCAACTTGCAGGTTTGTGGAGATCCTAGCAACGTCTATTAAAGGAAATATTGCTGTTTGAGATCAATTCTGTGCTAGAGTCATTACTTAGTGCCTTACCCCACGCACAAAATGCTTCCGTAGAGATATAAGGAAGATAGCAAACAAATTTCAGCAGGGAGAACTAACCATAAAAATTTTTCGGTGTTTTGCAGGCATGGCATTAAAAAATGAAAAGGGTTGCGTAACTCTTTCATGTTTCAATCCGTGTCCATCCATGCCATCGGTTGCAACAGACGACGGGAAACAGTTTTAATGCCCGCATTTAGTCTTAAATAACAAAACTGGACCATTATTGTTGGAATTCAATTGATGCGAAGACACGTTTTAGCTTCTGAAAAAGGTAACAAATAGCGTGACATAAGCATTTAATAAGCCCATCTTTACCAGTGGAGCAGGTTCACAACTGAAACTGACTTCAGAAGAAAATGCTGACGACATGCGTTAAAATGTAGGGTTTGCTTAGGCTTAACCCATCAAATATTAGCTTTTCCTCCCATGGGATTTAAGGTTTGTGCAAATGGATCCAGTAACTTGACAACTATTTCTCCCTCAGTCCCACTGAAGTTTAGGGTTGAAGCTGAATAAGTCATCCGACATTAAATTTGTTGAAGTGTTTGGCTTAAATAATGTGGTGCAGAAGCGTCGACTACTATGATTAAGAAAGATTTACTTAACTAAAACTTTTTACTCGTTAAACGTTTTTAAAAACTGCATAAAAACGCAAAAAGTTAGATTTGGGTTGTAAGACCTCTTGTTAAGTCGTCATGCATTGGGCATTTGAGCCTCAACCAGTTTGTCCACAGAATCTGATTTCGAGCTGTTTCCTACGCCGTTAGATTGTAAAGGGCCAATTTTTCTCAGTTTCACTAACTATTTTACTGAAGTTTAGTTATTCTTCTTTTGTAGAAAGCTCTGAAAACTAAGAAAACGAACGCTTAAAACTCGACATTAAGATTTATGCAACTGGATCTAGGTGCTTGATAAGTGGTTTTCCTTCATTCTGGGCAGCTTTGGATTTGAAGCGAACGTCATCCGAAATTGAAGTTTGGTTTAGACGGGAAGTTGGAAGGCAGGTGAAAGGATCGACCGATGAGATCATGAAAAACATATTTGGGAATGTTTTCATGTTAAAAGCTATTTCAAGACTTCATAATATAAGAATCAGCGCAAACGATATGCAATTATGTCATTATGGGTTATTGGGCTCTTTTTTCAGTCCTTCTTTAGCTTAAGGGCATTTGGACATCAACCAGTTTGTCTTCAGAATTCTGCCCCTTCTCCTACGTCTCTAAGTTGTAAAAGACAAGTTTGGTTCATTTCACTTACTTGGTTATTGAGATCAGTGATGTTCCTTTCGCAGAAACCTCTTGGAGAACGAAGAAAACGAACACTTGCTATTCACAAGACGTTTTAATCTGAGGGTAAAGGTCTGTCGTTTGTGGTATCTGTTTAATAACAAATGTCTATCGAAAAGAGCTGCTAAAGAGGATCGTGAATCACGTTTGACGAGAACACGTATCAAGGTCCGCAGCTAGATACATGACACCCCAATAAACGACGTTCTTAGTGTATTAATTCTTTTATCTTTAACAGACTGCTGAATCAGGATACAGTTGGAATTGTATTTCATTTTATGGCTTTTTTAATTTAAGGGCGGACTTGTCGATTCTGTAAGTGTTACTTTTTTGTTGTTCAACAAGGAGAAAAGACTGCACAATGTGAACCTGTGAAGTCCACTGAACATTAAAGTGATTATTATACAGAGAAAAAGGCAAAATGAGCACTGCTGCCGCGCGCGAAAAATATTGCTACTACAAATAGATACAAATTTCGAGCGTTCGTGCATAAGAAGGTCAACATGTGGTTTTTATCACATCTTACGAAATCCGTGACCACTAACTCAGCAGAAATGGGTACGATGGGAATTTTTGCCGGATTGCAGTGTTGGTATACAGTATACGACGGACTATGGTCATCTGACACTAGTTATTTTTATACTTAGTCTACACGATTTAAGTACAAAATGAAGGGATTTTAGTAATAGATTAGACTTGGAATGGCTGGCCAAAATCACGAACAATTAAGATTCACTTCCAAGAGAACATTCCAAGTCTCAGCTAAGGTAGCCTTCAAATGCCCATCACTTTTGCGGTCGCACGGCAGTCAAATTTTAGTTGCTGCTGGCATCTAGCGCCACAACCCAAGTGAGTTTGTGCAAGCTTTCCTTGGTTAAATGCCTTCGTGAATCAGTGTTACTTTTTGGTTTTTACTTCTAAGTGCTAAAGGCACTTTTCGCATACCTATTATACCACACTGTTGCCCTCGTTAAAAGCTTAGATGATTTCCTGACCACTTAGGGAATCGGATGCTTTTTCGGGGATCATTCAGATAGCACGATAAGACCATCGATCTGCGGTTCGTTTTTGTTTAGGGAACCCTTAAGTCTGCCAGCTGAATTTAAAACCTGGAGGCGGGTCGGAATATTTTTTGAGTAAATCATTCGTAGGGAATCTATCATCTTCTCCGCGCTCTATCTTTAGCATAACGTGAATAATCAATGTTTACAAACACTGATGATATCGAAATTATGGATTACCAATTTGCGGGGTTAAAGAAGGTTAAAGCAGATGTGCTATCGACACGAAAGGCTTATAAAACAGCAACCAAGAGAATACCAAATTATGCCTGGTTCCTTTGCGGGATGAGGTTGCACCGTTCACCCCTTTTTTTCTGGAGATCGAAGCGTATAAGTCTAAAAATTTTTGATCGGCAGAGGGACAAAGTTTACATACCAGGAAAGTTTAGCGAACCGCAACCGTGGCATGGTTAATGTCATTATAACAATAAAAGATAATTTTGCAATATGCTACTTGTACTCGTGTAGTCTTGAATAAGTTGTCATCGAACACGTTTTCGTAAAGTACTAGTTTATTCTTAGAATGGAAGCTCATCTCATCTCACCGTTTGTGCGCGCATCCTTCGCCTTGTGTAAACGGATGCAACATTGTTGGCCAACAACTACCACCATTGTTGGATGTTACATGTTGCGTCCGTTTGCACACCCTGTTGCACGTTGTTGAGAGTTGTTGTAAGAAGTTTGAAGCCCGGTAAAACTTGTAGCTTGAAAAAGTAAATGGCTTTTAAATTTCAAAAACGTTTTGGTCTTGGTCCTATAGAAGTAGTGTTCGAGAAGATCAATTGAATTCGCTTCTTCTGTGATCTAAGTTTTAATTGTCGTGACCACTTTGTTTTATAAAACATTCTAATCGCGCAAGAAATAATTTGATGCCGATCAAGCTTACGGCTTGAAAGCTTAAAAATAAACAGAGAACAGGACTCGTTCATTTTTTGTATATAGGGAGCGTAAGCAACGACGACGGTGACGGCAACGAGAACGGCCAAAAAGCAATTATAGGTTTAGATTGCCAAAACAACAACTTTTTTGTACATTTCTTTGCCGTCGCTGGAAAGTTCCTAATTTCACGTTTTATCGAGGACGTGAACACAAGACAACAACGACTTTCTTTTTCTTTTCCTGAACTTTGATACAGTCTTTTAGAATTAAACTCCAGGAACATTTGCCAACGTTTAACGAATTGAACCACTTGGAATAAGCGCGACAAAGTTTGAAGTAGCCCGAATTCGCTTTTTTCAGTTAAGTTTTCGTAGCCGCGGCCGACGTCGCTTTTGCCTAAAAGCTCCCTACAATCGATCCTACGACGGTTGTCATGTCAATGATCACTTAAAAAAAAAAAAAAGACAGAGAATCTAAGAAGAAGGGGAAAAGACACTGCAACATCCAATTGGGCTCCTCCGCGTTGTAAAAACTATTGTTGGTTTGCCTGAGAATTTTTCTGTTTAAACATACCGATGTACTACCTGTACAATAATTTACTCATCGATATATTTAGAGTAGGTGTTTGTCTCGTTTGTCTGTGAAGCAGAATTACCTTTCTAAGAAATTAAAGGGGTGGCAGTATCTCGAACTTTTTTCTCGATTTTTTTTTTCTATTCACATTTTACACATCTTTCTTGATACTCCTTGTTTGCCCTCCCTCTCTCCCCCGCAAAAAAGTCTCGCAAAAGCCGTTGTCTGTTGACTGCTTTCCCTTCCTTTGTATACGTACAATTATAGCTTTCAAAGAAGGCTAGAATGAATGAATGAATGAATGAATGAATAACTTTGTTTACTGAGGGTGACACATACAGTTAAGGACTGGTAAACTTGTGGCCCTCCCCTAAAATATATAATTTACAAATATTAAAGGGTTAAAGCAGTAAAAAAAAAAAGGTAATAAAGGGTAAAAAAAAAAGTAAATGTTATATTAAAAAGGGGTCCGACGATATAAAAAATGGCGAAGTGGTAAAGCTATCTTAGCCAGCGTAACTGTCCTTTATAAAATTACAATAGTTCTGTTTGGATGCGTTAATACTGGTGCTAGATCTTATATTGATAGTTAGAGAGTTCCAAAGTTTTGCGGCTGTAACAAGAAAGGTTTTTCCACCTTCTGTGTCACGGTTATACCTAGGACAGCGTATAGTTATATCACCATAGCGTGAGGTTCTGGTCGGCATGTCGCTGATACGCACTAATCAATTACCTAATCTACTAACTATGCTAGAGCTCCGGAACACTAAATTTATCCAAATTTCAAACCGAACGTGAAACATTTTCACACTTATAGAGATATTATTATTATTATTATTATTATTATTATTATTATTATTATTACTATTGTTATTATTATTATCATCATCATTATTATCAGCATCTTTTAGTAAGACTCGAGACCATCACATTGGACTTCCATAGCCTGTATTATTTTCAAGTAGAACTGTAACTTGGTGATACTACCACATGAATTAGCAGCTTATCTGAAATGTTCTTAATCCCTTCACTTCCAAATATGACCAAAGGCAAATTCGACTAAAATTCCAAATTTCATTTTGTAAATTTTTTTAAAACAAATAATACCACTTGTTATATTCCTAGACTTTCACTCAACTAAACAGGGAATGCCATTGGTTGATTCTTGCTCACGTGGCCTTGACTAAAATCAAATGTATCCCGATCGTGATACATTACACAATGTACCCCGCTCGGGATACATTACAGCACGTGATCAAGGCATGGTGGAAAGTGGCGTGACTAAAGGAGGGAAAAACACTGCCAGTTTTCTTTTTCGTGAATGAATACAACAACACAACCAGGAAGCCTCAAGCTAAAAACGATTTTCAAAGTTATCCCAGAAGAGAAACAACAGCTAGTGCAGGAAAAAAGATGCAGATAATATAGGGAAAGTACTTTGCAAATCATTCATTCAGTGGTTTTGAGAAGTAAATTTGCGTTAACGTTCTTATACTGAGTGCCGAGTCGACTGTTTTGGTTCTCTCCGGTTATTCGTTAGTTGCTGCTGAGGTGAAAGTCCAGAAATATAACAAAACACTTAATGTCAGGTCCCTCGGGAAACCAGTTAGTTTTGTTTTCCCGAGAGTTCTGATGTTTCCCGAGACGAACTCGAGGGAAACATCAGGACTTGATCCCTCGGGATCTGACATTAAGTGTATAATGAAAGTACTTCCAAAGGGATTTCATTTGTATAGTCGCACCATAGGATTTTGTCCACAGACGTAAAAGTTATAACCACCTCACAAACTCCATCATCCACTCTGGCAGCGAAAGGGTTGAATACTGTCACTTCCAGTTGCTAGCTAAGTCTTTTCCGTTACAAGTTAAGTACTCCATTAACGGTTTACTTATAATCATGCATGTAAGCATACGTCCTATGACAACAATACAACTATTTCACACTATCTTAGTAACTCCGAAGGAGACAGAATATACTGATAAAACAGTAGAAAACAAATTAAGTTTTTGTAACTGAGAAGTTGTAAATTTTTAACTGAAGTGTGCAAAAGGCAAGCCTAGCGAGCCAAAGTAATAGACCGTTTTCAAATGATGTCAGGGCGGCTATGTTGGTGTTCCAAAACAATGAAACGGCAGCCATGTTGATGTACCAAACCAATCCTGTGGGAGTTGATAGAACTCAGTTTTCTTATGTAAAAGCTTTTTTCCCACTAAATATGCATAGATGCTGGCCTCCTGAGTGTAAACGCTCTATAGAACTTTCGAGCATGGGGAGTGCTGCTATTCATAAGCAGAGAACTGAGGAAAAGGAATAAACGTCAAAAGTTGACTGGTTACTTTTCGCCCACTGTAAGTGAATCCGCATTTCGTGTAATTTTTCTTGTGGAATGGCAAATCCTGCGTTTTAGAATCCGGAACACAGGTCAAGGAATCCGGATCCCAAAAACGTTTGGAATCCGGAATCCAAGTTCCACTGACAAACAATGTGGAATCTAGTACCTGGAATCCGGAATCCACAGCGTTGAATCCAGAATCCAAGACTATCGACATAGATTCCTCTACATGGGTGATACTTTCGATAGCTTGCTTTTATACTTAGCCTTCTCGCTCCGCGGAAGCACTAAAAAGCTCCGCCATCGATTCGGTGCATAGATCTAAGGCTCTAATTTAATTAAACTGGTTAACGATTCTGTATAACATCAATAATAATTAAACTTATCCTCTCAGCACTTTCCTCAATTTGATTTATGACACTTATAAGGTCGGAACCCTTAAAAGATATTGGGTTTTGGAAATTATTTTAAGCTGCCATAACTAAGCAAATTTTTAACGGTTCATGTGAAACGTTAGGAAATATTATAAGGTTGAGGTCAGCTCATTCACGACTTAGCAGAGAATCGGGGTATGTTTACGCCATTTGTAATCGAATTGCTTAAATATCAATTGTAATAATATTGATGTTACTGACGATTAAGCTCTCTCGGCTATTTTTCTTCCTTTCTTTTAACAGAAATGTTTAACTTTTGTCTTTGCTCAGTAATCACGAAATGTGCGTCATTCATCCTTTGTTTTTCCGTTGCTTTTTTTTGTTGTTGTTATCAAAGGACTCACAACTAAGGCCCGGTTCAGACGCCGCTCCACTCATGTGCCGAACCTAACTGATGAATTAAGTACGGCAAAAGAGCGGCGTCTGAATCAATTTGGTACGGCAGTTTTAGTTTGGTGCGGCAAAAGCGTTAAGTTCGACAGAGTTTGTCGAACTTAACTTAGGTTCGACACACGGTACGCCGTCTGAATCAGATGTCGCGCCCGTGTCGCTCCAAAGTCGAACTTATTCAGTTAGGTTCGGCACATGAAAAGTACGGCGTCTGAACCAGGCCTAAGAGTCTCAAAATGCTTCATCTATTTCCCCAGTGTGGAAGGAAATTACGGGCCGAAAGATAACATTGTGCCGGCGCAAATGCTCTCTAAAATGCTACAAATATTAAATTGCCCGATAAGATTATAAGTAAAACCACTTCGAATTTTGTCAGCATGTGGCATTACTGATGGTCGTGATCGAGCGATTCTCTTACCTACAACTATCACCGACGACAAAGAAAACCGACAGGGGCAAGGGTCAACTTGAGGACGTGAAAATTGGCTTTAGCCAACAAACCTTAGTGAAAAGCTTCTTAAGGAGTTATTAATCAATAGTCCAAAATGATGACCATTTTGTATAACAGACAAATCTGATAAAATCTGTAAGATGATGCTTAAAATATTAAAATAAACATCAATATTACTTTAAGTTCTTGTTGTAATGCTTACAAATTACTCAGCCTGTAAATTACTAAAATACGGCTATCAAAATCTAATTAGCATAAAATAGTCACTTGCCACTAGAAATAACCTCTTCATATCAAAATGTTTTCAGAAAAGAAATTACAAAAAGACCCGGATTTCGTTAGCATTCGTTGTTCTAGTTTCTTTCATAGTGGAGCATGTCCCCTCCCCGATTGATTGAAAAGTTATCCAGTTTTATAATTATATTTTGGATATCATGATGTTTGTCATGCATTATGATTTAATATGCTTGCCTATAAAAAATGGGATCCTTTTGAGCAAATACTTCGTTTAATCATAGGCGGACCAAACTCTGTGGGATCGAACTGAGTTCGTTAGGACTTTGAATTTCTAAGAGAATTCATTTGAAGCCGACCGTTCCAGCACGAAGCTCCATAAATCCCATAAAAATGGTCCAAACTCGCTAACATTGCCGTCAAATTATGTAGATAATTTGTCTTTCCCTTCTATGCTTCTGGAGTCTCAGATTTCACCAAAACCGCTCGCGAAGCGCTTGATTTTAAACTTTTTCCTTCAGAGTTTTCTTTCTCTCGATGTGTATGACCGGGCACCTAGACGTGATCAACGGTCGCTCAAGGCTTACGTCACAGCCTCCTTCCGGGAGTGGGCACAGTGCATTGTTGTTTTAAAGGCTCTACAAAGTTTAAATCGAAAGTAAAAGGCCCGGCGGTTTTGAAAAAGTAGCGAAGTCAGACCTAAAAGAAAACGAAGACTGCTCGGGTGAAGTTTTGGCGCGCTTTGTCACGGTCAAATGAACACTGTGCCCGCTCCCGAACGGAGGCAAATTGCCGCTGTGACGTAAGCTTTGAGCGATCGTTGATCACGTCACGTCCAAGTGCCCGGTCATACGCATCGAGAGAAAGAAAACTCTGATGGAAAAAGTGTAAGCTCTTCGCCAGCGCTTTTGGTGAAATCCGAGACTCCAGAAGCATAGAAGGGAAAGACAAATTATTAACAGATCCTTCGACGGCAATTTTGGCGAGTTTGGACCATTTTTATGGGATTTATGGAGCAGCTTCGAGCTGGAACGGTCGGCTTCAGAGTCTCCAGTCTTCCCATTTTTCTTATTGTTAGTACAGCTCAAAATCTTAAACTTCGATAAAACAGCTTCCAAATGGCTCTAGAGGCGAAGAGACAGTAAAAAAACAAACAAATAAACAAAACAAAAACATAAGGTGAGTTATTTTTATTTTCAATTTTTGCAAAATTAGGACTTATTTTGCTTATTTCCATCCATTCTCTTATAAATTAAAAGTCCCAACGAACTCCCACCGAGTTTGGGCCGGCGGTGGTTTTAAGTCAATTCACTGGAATTGATGTTTGTGTAAAGTTCAACGTTTAACTTAATTAATCAATTCAGCCAGTTTGAACTGTGCGCCACTTTGCCAGTCACAAAAATCGCTTAATCTGTCTCAATCGCTGAACTCAGTACGCGGTAATAGACGTCGATTTTTTTCTGCGTCTGCTCAGTTGAAACAGACCATTACCTATATACCGGCCCGCATGCAGAACAGGCTTAAACTTCAACTTCAACCTCAACTTTATTTAAATTTGAAAATATAGCAAGAGATACATTGGGACTGGCCTGCATTTAGCGAGGCTATTCGAGGCAGGCCAGGCTACATAATTTACAACAAACTAGACAAATACAAAGAAATAAGGCGTTATATAAGTATATACATTTTACATTAAATAGATACGTTCTACTTAAATGCAAGGACAATAATTAAAGTGAAATTTTAAAAATAAAATACAATGAAAATAACGAACAAGAGAATTACTTTTTCATTTTCACGATGATCGTATCCACATCAATATATGCATGAGTCTTCAGTTTCAAGGAAATCGAGTAGCATTTCTTTTAGTGATCTTTTAAAAGCTTTTTTCGGTCTTTCTTTAAGAATTTGAGGTATCCCATTCCAAATTTCGACCCCAACACGCGAAAAAGCATTTCGTTTGACATTGAGTCGAGATTCTTTAGTATAAAAATGTTCAGAGGTTGAGGCACGTGTGTTGTAAGTATGAACACTAGAAATTCGAGAGAAGAGTTTCGAAATATTAACCGGAGCAGTGTTTTTATTTACATCATACATAAGACTACAAACGGATTCATAATATAGAGACTGTAAAGGTAGAATTTTTGCATTGACAAAAAAAGGTATTGCGTGGTCGTTTGTTTCAGCAAAATATATTAAACGCAGTGCGCGTTTTTGAAGGACAAGAATTTGGTCAAGGAAAGTTTTACACGCGTTGCCCCAAGAGATAAGACCATAAGTTAGATAAGGTGTAATAAGTGACTGATAAATATTTAAGAGGGTGCAAGTGGGAACAATATGCCGTAATCTCGCAATTAGCCCAATTGTTTTACTTATTTTATTGGCAACAGAGTGAATATGGGTCTTCCAAGATAGATTTTCATCAATTAACAGTCCAAGATATTTAATAAAGTTTTTGCGTTCAAGGGTAACCTTTTTATTGCTTTCATTATTAAAAATATTGACCTGGGGATCATAGTTGAGTTTTTTTTGGTATGGACGAAAAATTACATAGTTTGACTTTTTAATATTCAGGGAAAGTTTGTTTGAAGTCAGCCAGTTATACGAGTTGTGTAATTCTGCATTTACTGTTAGTTCCGCCATTACCGACATTTAGATTGCATTCTTCAGTTTGTTCACTTAACTCTTTCAAAACCTTTTCTAGCTTCACTTTAAGCTCCGCTACTTCGTCCTTGAGTTCTTTGTTTGCTTTTCTCAATTTTTGTTCACTATTTGTCATGATATTAGAGAGAGTTACCGCTCGCAACTCGCTCGACGTTACCGCTCAACTCGGTAAGACGATCAACTCGATTAGACGCCCAACTCGATTAGACGCTACCTCGTATCACCTTAAATGTTTCAGGTTTTCAGACGAGCAAAGCAAGGCTACATTTTCATCTGAAAAAAAGAGTGCGTGAGTAAGAACTGTATTAGATTTTTTAGAAAACAAAAAGCACTTACCCTCGTTTTGAAAAAGAGGCTAAAGATCTATTAGCGCTGTTTCGGATAACACACGACCTACGTTGTCAAAAAAGTTTCAGGATTTTGGGTTTTTTGCGACGTCAATCAAACCATTATACTGTAGCATCCACTGCGTTTGTCAAATAAAGGCGGCCATAACGAGCAGAAGGTTGGCGGGAACGTGCCAATTCGTTTTCACCCTCCCATATCTGTGTTTCTTCTGGATGTGGAAGCTCTATAGGAAGAATCTAAACTTGTCATATTTCAGTATAAAAGAAGATAGAAAAAGTAAAGCTATAGAGGTAAAACTTAATGCGCTTTTCAAAAACACGCGATCGAACTCTGAACTCGTTCAAAAGCAGTGAACCTTGAAACGCAAAAAACGGATCGATCAGAAATCACAAACCACGACCTTTTGTTTCCTAAGAGAAGCGATGACGAGAAAACTCCCATTCTTCAGATTTTGATTGACGTCGCAGGAAAACCTAAAGTCCAAAGACATCGCAGGTCGCTTGTTATCCGAAACAGCTGAAAAGTTGAAAATGAAAATGTCGAAAATGTCAAGGTTATTCACCTTGGAGGATTTCTTGGACCATAACGATGAAAGGCATATAACATCGTTTGTCTGACTAATGAAGACCCACCACCAACTAACTTATGTCACTTATGTCCCAAGTGACTTCATCGTGAGGAAAACGGAAACGTTATTAATTGTTAATAATCTATTGGTTTGTGTCCTGAAATGTACTAGTTTTTTGAAAGCCGTCCATTCCCATAACTATCAGGATAGATACGCGAAAGAAGGACAGAGTTTGTTGTAAAAAATCAGTTGCGTTAAGAGTGATCACTGACCATTTTGCACGATCTTGTTACGCAGATAAAGATTCAAAGAATTATTCTCATTCCTGAATCGTCACAGCGCATCTTGATCTGGAGCTAAATTAATCCAGGTTATCCAGGTTATTAGATTATATAGTGAAAATATTTAATGCTTGTTTAATCCGGAATGGCTCAGATGAATAAGAAAACCTACAATTTCCTGTGTAAGAACAATGTATCAGGTCGTAAGAACTTTTCATTGAGATGGCAGGTGTACCGAAGTATGGCAGGACGGAAGGGATTAGTAAAACGCACCTTCAATAAAATGTCTAAAACATCATACTAACGGACGAAACTATTTACTCTTTACAGAACATTGATACTTTAATTTGTTATCAAACTGAAGAAATCATATTCAACCCGGCAAGGAGTGAACCTCGCATGGACCACAATGCCCTGTAGAGGAGGCTTCAGACAGTTTGTCTCCAAATATTTTTGTTTAGTTAATAAATCCCGGTTCGGTTGCAGTAAGCAAGGCGTTGGTGAGGTCCATGTTATTTTTGTTTTAAATATGACCTAGGTACCGGATGAATTAGGCAAAAAATTACTCGCACAGAAAAAATGTGCGACCGAAAAAAATCAATTGTTCTTAGTTGTATAACTTTTTTATATAGTAAAAAAAAAAAAAAAAAAAAAAAGGAAAGAAAGAAAAAGAAAAGATAAAATGAAACATTTTTTTTTTTCATGACGTTTTACATATAATGTATGTCTGTCTGTATAAACTGAAAGTAATCGACCAACCCGTAAAATGTTGCCAATTAATTGGCGGAACAATCTGAATGCATGCGTCCCCGCCACCCACGCCTCCGTTTTAGATAACGCCGGTCATATCTGTGTGGTTCCACCATCATGTAACCTAAAATTTCTTTGCCAATGCGTTTTTTTTTAACTCACCGTATCACGCTATGTTTTCTAGTCTTTTCCACTCACAACTGTATTACGTCATTTGGTGATCACCCTTGTCGCAAACACCAACGAACTACCTTTAGTTTATAAAAGCTTAAATCCAATGTGGTTGTGTTAATTACGAAGTTTTAAAAGGCGAGGTGAAAAGGCTTTAAAAGATTTAGACAGTTTAGGGTTTTGCAGGTCCATGCATGATGGCAACCTTGTGGCGCGAATCAGTTCTTACTGACACGGAAATGCGAAATGAAAGTCCAGAACATTCCAGTTTTTGTCCTGATTGATGAGGAAAATTCAAAGTCAGTCAAGCGACTATAACAGTCACAAATAAGACATCTTATTTTACAACCCCGACCGTCGCTGGGTCTCCGTAGTTTTCATGTTAAATAATAATGCGTCATGGAAAAAAAAAAAGTCCGTTTTTCGATTTTCATTTTTGAATTAAAAACCACTAAATAAATGTAGCAGTTCTTTTTTATGCCTGATGGAAACAGATATGCACTACTTAACAGTTACTTTACCCACCTCTGAAATGCAGTTCGTGATATGCCGGACTTATCCTGCGCGAATTCTACGAACAGAGCTCACAATTACAAAGCTGTCAAGCTTTATCCAACCGCATGCTTTTCATTATGCCATACTGAAAGAGGAATGAATGCCAACAATCATAGAAACCTGATATGATGAAATGGAGCCTGTATGAGGGTTCACTATTCAGCTCTATGAATTGCTTCCGCCGAACCGTCCCCGAAAAAAGCGGGAAAGTTTTAACAAGCATTAAGTCACATGGAAAGCTGAAGCTCGGCTCGTGGATGGCTCCTTTCGTAAGTGCCCTTTGGACCCGTTGGCTTTTCTGTAACCGCAATGAATAACTTTTGTGCTGTTTTTGAAAACAAGCTGTCTTTCAAGCAGGGACGAGCTTTTTTAATCTGTTTTTTTTATTTTATTTTTCCGGGGATATTTTTCAACTTTTATCGTTCTATGAAGACAAAGTGTCGAATAAATATAGCCCACTTCTGCCATGTTCATTTCGAATACATTGTAATTCGGCCATCTTGACCTCACGCTTGTTGAATAACGCATATTTTCCATGGTGAAAATAATAGAAGGAAACGAGACTCGCTGTTTAATTACTTCAACTGTAGGGGCTAAAAAAAAAAAGAAAAAAAACCGCCTAATGATATTGTAGGACGAGAACGATTACGAGTTTCAGATTTAATAGCCTGCGAAAACATCCGTTTCTCCTCGAAACGTCCTCAACGGCGAAGGAACGAGGAGAAACGGATGTTTTCGCAGGCTACAGATTTAACTTATAGTTTTTGCGCGTGTACTAAACAAAAAGACACCCCGGAAATTTTCATTCTACTTTTCTTCACCAAAAAGTTAGTACCTATACGGTTATTTATAATGAAGGAGGTTAAGCCCTCTCCCAATAGCAAAATAACAAAACTGTCTTACATTTGATAACTTGTTCCCGCCAGCAACTACGACATTTTTCGGTACTAAAACTCGTAGTATAGTGACGATCCCGCCAACTTAACGCTGGGTCACGGCGTGAGCAATACTCGGTATTGAGAAAATGTCGTCTTCGTTTCGGAAGCTAAAGCGCGACGTGGCTAGTATCTTTTATTAAATATTATTTTCTTGTACAATTATACAACTCTCCTATCCCGGAAACATTATCGGATAAGTATTCTGGAAAGTAGGAGATGACAGCTAGCTGGAGCTGAACTGAAGAAAGTTATAATTATACCTTGTTTTGTATGTTTTTTTCCTTCTACTTTGTTACAGAAGACGCCGATTTATTTATTATAACAACGCAACGGTACTAGCTAACTCCACGAGCTGTTGAGGTAACCCTGCCAAGGATTGGCAAACCTAAGAAAATAAACAGATCCAAAGTCTTCAAAGGCAGGATTCAGAGAATTGACAGTCATTATAGGCAAGGCAGGTCAAGCGTACCCCCCAAGATTCTATTAATGATTTGATTATTCGAAAAATGAATCTGTTAATTGTTCCCGTAACTAGTGTCAAATTCAAATCGGCATTCTTGCATCCCGGGGGCGGAGGTACTTGGGTTGATTTTTGCTGGGTATGTGCAGCTGGTCTCTCCGAGCCCCTAACCCATTATAATCTATTCTGTGGCCAATTATAGACCCCAACTTAGTCACTTTTGGGCAAATAAATAATTTTCGCGATCTCAGCTTAGTCACTTTCTATTTTTATGAATTGACCTATTTTTTAGATTGAACGAAGAACACTTTACTTTTCATCTACAGTGAAAACATTCTCGTACGTTTGCTAACCGTAAATATGAAGAGCTGCACTGTCTTACCCCCCAAAATCCGAAAATGTGCGACCCACTTCTAGTAACTCTATTGAAAATGCGATCCCATTATGGTCAATCCAGTCGTGAAAATGCCACCCCATCCACCGGTACATCTCCATTAGTCTTACAAGGAAGTGCCACCGCTCTCCCTCCCGGGTCTTGCATCATGCGTAATAAGCAGTGAATATTTTACGAGAACTTGTCTGTATTTGGTCAGATTGAAAGTCGTTAAATGGGTAAAATTTCTTGGAAGACATTTACATCAAATTCAGGGAAACTGAGCTGGTCGAAATTTCGTTACCGAATCGCGTGTGAATTCACGGCTCACTACACATACAATTGCAAGAATGCAGAGATAAAAAAGAAATTATCGAGTTCTAATTATTTTATTATCTTTGGGGGTACCCTTGACCTGGCTTGACTGTAACCGTTAAAGCCTCACTAATTCCACACATAATCTGTCTACTATATTAGACTTATATTTCACAGACTGCTCTCTAAACATTTCTCACCCTAAAACAACAAAAAATGAGTTAACGGGAGTGCAGTTATCAGTCAGGTGATTCCTATTACATAATATTCCTTTTAAGCAGGCTATTAAAGGAAAACCGAGTCTATTTTTGAGTGGAATTAGCTAATCACGTTAACGTCGGTCGCGCGTCACCAATCATGACAAGCATTTCACGAAATGCTACCGCAGTCACTTAAACGTGACGATGGATGACCTCTCAGGAAACCGCGTGAAACTTGTCTTTGCCGTTGCAATTTTTCTCTCGCGGCGGCCTCATGTAAAGGAATCCGGATTCCGCAATCGGGGAAATTTTCTCTTATGGAATCGGGAATCAGGAAAAATTCGGCTCGCGGTTTCGGAGTCCTGGACTTTGAAATTCGGAATACAGCTCAAGGAATCCGTAATCCCGTTAACGATCGGAATCCGTAATCCAAGTGTCACTGACAAAGAAACCAGGACTCCAGTTGCTGGAACCCGAAATCTACGTCGTGGAATCCAGAATCCAAGACTGTATTCATTTGGATTTCTTTACATACTAGGTCGATTTTTCCGTTGTTATTTTGCAGTTTTGTGATTGGTATTTATTTGGAAAGGGTACGCTTTATTATCAATCTCTTCAAGCCTTTCAGACCACTTGGCAGGGTACTTTAGAGATCGCATGTTTTGCGTTTCATCGTTTCAACTTTGGTTATCGGAACTCAATGCGATAGCAATTTCAATTTGCCGATTTGGACACCTTTCTAAAGTTCTAACCATAAATAGGAATACCACTGGGTTGTTTTTGCCATTTAAAGACCTTTAGCAAAGTATTTTTCAGGGGCACCCAACGACAATTTTTCGGAAAATATCTGTTCGGAAGACGATTTGAGATCTAGAATTTTCGGAACATTTGTTGTAAAATTTCTTGCTTGCCTGCCTCTCCTAGGATTTTCGAACATCTAAAAAATGGTTTAATTTGCTTATTTTTAACGGATTTTTACCCTAAAAAGGTCACCTTGAATTTTTGGAGGCCTCTTTTCTGGCTGGAATTTTCGAAAAAGGTAAGTTTCGATCCCTATAATTTTCGGATCACTAGACTTTCAACTAGGAAACCCGAACAGATGAAAAATTTTTAGGGGATAAAAATATGCTTATATCTACCGTTTAAATACTAAAATACGTTTAACAATACTATGTTTAAGTGGTTTTGAACGATATTCTCGTTGGGTGCCCCTGATTTTTTTGTCCAATTAAGTAGCGTGATATCACGCCATTATAGATTACATGCTTTTGCAAACAAAGCCGGAGACCACTCTTTTAAATGTAGCTTTAGACTGGCATTCTTTCCTTGCTATTATACAATGGAACTTTGCTTGAGAATCGTTCGAGATTCCAATTTAAATTAAGGAAAAGAAGAAAAAGAGGAAGTCATTTGCGGGGCTTGAACCATTTTGATGACAGACTGTCCTTGTCAGTTTAGAGTGTTTTCACATGACGTCACGGTGGCCATTTTGGTGGTCCAAAACAATAAAACGGCGTCCATGTTGGTCTACCAAGATAACCCTGTGGGAATTGAACTCTTTTGTTACGTAAAAACTTTCTTTTGTTCCCATAAATTAGCATAGATGCTGGCCACGTGAGGGAAAACGCTTTATATTGTGCTAGGAAAGCTTTTCGCTGTAAAGGAGGTCATTGTAATGTAACCGGATTTAGCTGTTTCTTTTTAAGGTGAAACATGAGATAGACCTATACACGAAATAAGGAAATGCGGGGGACAATTAATCTAAATAAGCTTGGTGAAATGACAGACAAGCGATGAATATGGGAAGAAGGCTTTTGTCAGCGTACTAACAGTGTCTTAAGTTTGTGCTTGTGTTTATACTTATATCCTAAGGTGCTAAAAGCTTAGTTTCTAATACTTTAAAGGAGATATAGCCACGCACGGCATCTTGGGCCATTTAGGGAAGTCCTTCTGAGTTTTTGATAGGCCCGGACCATCGAGGAATGAAGGGTTAATTGGTGATTGCGAGCTAATAGTCTTGAACTTCGAAACCGGAAATTCTTCTTTCCCAGCGTAAACGGCTTGTAACAACACTTATAGGTGAGATTTTTGTAGAGAACTATTCCAATTAAAGGTTTGCAGGCAGCTTAGTTTGAAACATCAAGATTTATCGGCAGTGTTAATGTCTTCCTGGTTATCTTCTATGAACAACAAATCTGAATGTTGATTAAAGAGATTGTTAAACCCAACACAGTGAACATCATGTGAGAAGACCTCACCAGTCTAAAAACTATCCCATATTATATGAAGACGGTTATCTCAGAGAAAATAGAGTAAAACAAGTGATGACGTCACAAAACCTGAATTTGTGAAATTATGGGATCTCTTCGGTTTTTTCGAGAGAGCAAGATGCATGTGAAACGCCTCATTGCCAACGAGCAGAAAGGCATTTAGCAATAATTATTATATGTTAAATGAGTCAGAATATAATCTGCAGGATTATGCAGATTGAGGAGGCCAGGGTTGGTTCCCGGGGTGTCCTCGGGATTCAAGTCACAGGGATGATCGAATGGCGGCAAAAGTCAACCCCCTCCCCCCCCCCCCCCCCCCCGTCCAAAAAATAAATCCCTAAGGCTTTAAAAAAAAATCCCTGGAACAAAATCTAACTCCAAACAAGAGCCCTAATAGGACTATTATGGCTCTTGCTCCAAATAAATTCCATGCCGAATTTCCGAGCCATAAAAATCAGTTCCACAGGAACTAAGCGGCCGAGATACGCGGGAACTATCAAGAATCTTCAGATTGTTTTGAATACCCCAAAAAAATACTTGCCAAAATATTCTTACCCAAAAAAATCCAGAAATAGGAAATTTCAAACCTCAAAAAATCCTTCGATCACCCCTGTCACTTGAAATCACGAGTAATCTTCCCTCTTCCCCCGTGGGGGTTGGTTATCGACCGAGGCGGATAACACCCTCTGACCGAGATCTGTATAATTCTTCAGCTTATTCGAAAGTCAGATCCAATAATGTCTTATTATTCATCTAGAATCATTTTGAATTTAAAAGCTTGCATAACCTCAGTCATTGTAAAGTTCCCGTTTCTATTCACCTGTTCCTCGGCAAATTCAGGATAGAACTGAAATGTTTGTTATAGCAGATATAGAGTTGTATGATGTGAAGTATATATGAAATAATTCATTTGAACTGCGGTTGTAGATGAATCATTCTTCACTTTCATCTACAACCGCAGTTCTAAATGAATTATTTCATATATACTTCACATCATTTCACTTCTCAAGGGAGATATGAACTCAGTAAATTGACCTGGCTGCCAATGTGTGGCTTCATAGCTCAGTTGGTAGAGCAACGCACCGGTAACGCGGAGGTCACGGGTTCGAATCCCGTTGAAGCCCTGATTTTTTTCAGGCTTTTTCTTTCTAATTGCTTAAATTGGAAAAGTTACTGCGATGATCATTCTTCACTTTCATAGAGTTGTATAACGTATATTCTCAAATAAGCGCCCATCCCACCCCTCCAATAAGCGTCCCCTCCTCTCCCCCGTAACTAGAGAGTATAAGGTGATGTTACACGGGTGCAACACAGCGTTGCAATGTTGGAACAATGTTGTAACAATTCGAAACAACGTCGCAACAATGTTGCAACGCTCTGTTGCGCTAGAAATCGTCGTGTGCGAATTGTCTCATGTAACATCGCCTATAAGCAACGACGACGGCGACGACGTCAACGAGAACGACAAAAAAGCAACAGGTTTAGATTAGCAAAACAACGACTCTGCACCTGCATCATGCTTTTTTGTTCATTTCTTTACCGTCCCTGCACGACTACGACGTGAAAATATATACCTAATTTCACGTTTTGTGGAGGACGTGGCGGAACACAGGGCAACAAATTTCTTTTCCTTTTGTTGAACTTCGATATAGTCTTTTAGAATTCAACTCCAGAAAAAAATGGCAAAATTTGACGAATTGAACGAGATGGGATAAGCGCGATAAAGTTTGAAGCAGCGCGAATTCAAATTTTAAGTGATGTTTTCATAACCATCGCCGTCGTCGTTGCTTAAGTTCCTTATTTTCTTAAATAGTAGCGATGATAATGATAATAACTGTTTCTATTTCCACATTATTGATAATTCTGTGTGTAAACTGTTTAATTGCACTAAGGTACGATGCCAGTAAAACGTAATTACCGTAAAAAAAGAAAAGAAAGAAAGAAAGAAAGAAAGAAAGCCCCGGGTGCTTACTCGAGGAAAATGCAGTATTCGCTGTTTCTGCTATGTTTTTAGGCCGAAGTTCTGCTTGTTTCTTCGCAAGACGTGTCAAAATTTGCCCCCTTTTTTCAAGTTCTTCCAAACACATCTGAGCTAACACAACCTCGTTTTCAGGGTAACCTGGTTGCCGTGCCTTTTTCTTGCCATTAGTCCTACATTATTGACGTCATTTTACTAGACATCGCAAACGTCTTCCTAATTTAGTCAGCACTAGCTAGCTTGCGGAGATCTTCATATTAATAATAAGAATTGGCGTAGCACTATTTTTAGCCTGCAAGCAAGCTCTCCATTTAGGGTAATCGCGAAAAGTCACCTGAGAGCCGCACGCGAAAGGAGACGCTCCCTCGAGTGTGCTCTCGCGGATCGCTTCTGAGCTTGCTCGCAGGCTACACCGTTTTGCTCGGCTGATAACTTCATAGCAATTTCGCTCATCAGATGATAACCTTGCTCAAGTTTCACTGAAAATTTGCAACTAATCTGCAAAATTCTCATATTAATATTTTCACAGATTCTTAAAATCAGTCTGGCACAGTCGCTCTTGTCCTATTTCCTTGGGGAGTGCATAGTCTCATAAATTGAAACAACGCTGGATGCTTCGATCGTAATACATGATACACGTATCTACACCATTGTTTGTTTTTTCAAAATGAGTTTTAATCAGCACAAGATTACAACTGTGTCAATTTTAAGAACATTTATAATAATGAAACCTATAGGTACAAAGTACTTTCTAAAAATTAGCTTTGAACATGGCACCATTGCTTTTCGAACGGCGAATGCGTCTTTCGTCTTGCTGAGTAAGAAACTGATGTCTTTCCTCTGAATTTCCGTACCGTTTGTCTTGCAGAGACTAAAGAAAAACAAAATACATAAGGCTGACCATGTACGTTGTGGTTCAATTTTATCCTTGGTTTAAATTTTATTTTCTTTTGTTTTAAACTCACTATCATACATTGCCATACCCAAAAACAAAGGGAAATGAATATGAATCGTGAACATGAATCTAAATGATTCAGATGTGATGGTGATTTTTCAGCCTTGTGGTACATACATGAGAAGGATTTTTTTTTTGAGTGACATAGGCGGCTCAGAATAAAAAAAAAACATAAATCCGACCGGTGCAACAATTTAACCGAGATCTAGGCGAGATTTGTAATGGCGAAAAGATCTCGCCGAGACCTCTCCGAGACTGATTTGTAATGTCGCAGAGAGATCTCGGACGAGATAACCGAGATAACCGCTGAGATAAAAGAGATCTCAGTAATTCCAACAGAAGTCGAACCTATATGAACTTTTGGTTACTGTTCCAGATGTTAACCAGGGTGTACTCGTATTTTTTTTTCTTCCGAGCCCGGCCTGTTCATAGACTGAAAAATTCTCATCGATCAAAAACTTTTTATAAAATATTTAGTTTTTTACCCTCAAGGGTCCAACTCTTCTCACTTTGCCATTAGTACTTGGCCACGGAGCGGCGGCGTCTACATCTTGATAACTTACAAGCAGTACAACTAGCAAAGCACATGAGAGAAAGACCAGCGAAGACGAGATTTTCTTCATAGCGACGAACAAAAGGATGACAGCTAAGTGTGAACGGTTCGTGTATGTACTGCATAGAGTCTGTAACTTGACGCCTTTTGTACCCTTCTAGTTGGGACGCAATTTTAGCTTACTCTCTATAATCGCCTTGTTAACTGACACGTATCTTTTTCTCTTTTAATGGGTTTTTAATACCTGCAAGAGATGCATATAAATTTTTGTAATTGGTCATGCGATCCCGCGGTGTAAAGTCAATTATTCTAATGGCAATTGATTTTCTGTTTTCCTATCTCTCTCTTTTAACTATTAGAGAAGGCTTGTTTATGGTGATCATTATCCATTTCGTATCCTAGCAAATCTAAAGATAAGGCAACAAGGAGGTATATGACTCGGGCATGTCTTAAAAGTGGAACCACTCATTCGTTATTATTGACAAAGGCGTCAGCGATTAAAGATTTTTCACATGACGTCACCAAAATTCAAACTAAGGAACTACTGATTCTTCTGAGTTTCTACTTTCATGAGGTATTACGACACCTAAAGACCTTTAATTATACACATTTTTGGTTCCATAGGGTTTTTCGTTTTGCCATAGAAGACACATGAATTTCCAGGTTTTTGCGTACGTGACGTGCCAAGTAGCTGGCGGCCGGGAAAGCTCTTATGTGGGTTATAACCTTTAGTGATTGTTTGATATTTTGCTATGATCTAAACTTCCCTTGTCTTAGAATAAATATCACTTAAATCTTTATGCGCTCCCCGAGCAAAAAATTCCCACATAATTAGGAAAACTTAAAAACAGATGTTTCTATTGGTTTCTTGCGGACATATTTGTGCCCTTCAAAGGGACACCAATTCAAATTCCATTCAAATTTGGCTAAAGCGCCTTTCCGAATACTTCGCATATGAATTATCGCACAGACCTGGTTCTTGGCGAGGCTTTTGGTATATTTATTTTCTTATGGTTCCTAGATTCTGGACTTTCTGTACTGACTGGCTTGCACTTTCATTTTTGATGGCGTGACAGTAAAAACACAGAATTGTGCGAAAAAAAAAACAACAACAGCGACAACAACACTGTAAAAAACTGTAAAAACAAGTCAAAATGGCTTCTAATCTTGTGATTACAATAGCAATCCTTTTGGCTGTTGGCGGCAACGTGTCTAAATGTGCGATCGTTTCAATCGTGATGATAAACGCTAAACGAGTTCCAACGATTGCGTGGTGGCCTTTTGTAAAGCTCTGACTGGCACCTGCTCCTTTTCTCATCTTGTTTTTTTTCATCAATTATATGAAAGATGTGAACATCTGGAGCTTTGTGGTAAATATAGCGTGTAACCTTAATTTTTAGAACACGATATTGGTTGAACGGCCACATACTAATGATCCAAGCATGGTTTTTTTTTTTCTATCACGATTTCCTCGATTTTTACGACTAAAATTGAACACATTAGTCATTTATATAATTTTAAAATGGCGGATCCAAGATGGCGGACTGTTCTATATCCTTCTTTGATAGGAAATGACGTCATCACGACATCACTTCTATTGTTAATGGTAATTATGTGTTAGCCAACTTCTCAGTGATTCTTGCAAATTGATGGAACTTGGATTCTGCCAATAAATTCAACAAAGTAACGATGATGAGTTCATTATTCTGAGTAAGTCTGTTGGCCGTGTCGATGAGCGGTTTTGAAGTTAAAGAGGGGGCCTCCGAACCTCCGAAGCCTGTCATTTCGGCATTTTAGTAACTTCCTTTCAAAGGTCCTGGAAGGAAAACAAGCCATCAAAAAAAGAGTTTCTAGGGCGCTAAAACGATGGTGATTATGGTAAAAGACAATTAAAAGTTGATTTAGAAATCAGCTGCTTAATGTGTTATTTCAAAAACGTGCCTACCTTCCGAAAAGGTTAGCAATTACAAAACGCGTTTCTCCAGTGTTTAAGTCTTTTATGAAAATTTTACAAGGCTGAAGTTTAGTGTGATTATAGTCATCAGTCTGTCAGTGAGTGTTTATTTTTGAAACCACCAGAACATAAATGTTTAATGATACACGCGTTGTAGTGTTAACCTGCCGAATATAAAATTTAAGTATTTAAAAACTTTACAGAGATACTCCCCCACGAGATGTAGACCTTTTTCTATGATGATCATCACAATAAAATATTTTTTTATATATTATAGTCGATACTTTTCTGTGGGGCTATTTACCTAACTGTTAGGAAAGAGATTTATTTATCTTGAAACATTTCTTCAAAGTTCCGGTTTTTATTTCCATGCTGTCAGGCGGTTCGCCTCTGAAAGCCCCGCGGCAACTAATTTCGGGTTTAAATTAGCTGTGGCGTCTTAGAAATAAACAAATATAGTTTAGGCGCCATTGAAATTAACCAAGCAAATTGCTTTTCTCTGTGTCATAGAGAGCACAATTTTATGAAAGTATAATTGGTCGTTTTCGACAAAAATGACATACAGCCTAAGAAGGCCCACGAGTCGCTAAACATAGAGGGTATCCTGTGTGCCGAAACTGTTGCTGGCGTTTGAAAAAGCTGAATTTCAAGCTCTCACTAAGTAGCTACTTACTAACAGGCTGAAACTTTATTTCGACTTTTCTTCGTGCTAACACCCTAGCTCCTAAGGCTGAATAATTCTTCATAATTTTTTATACGGAAGCCGAATTGAAACATTTCATACTTAGAAAAAAATGCTGAACTCTTTCTTTAATTGTTTGTCTGTTCCACGGCAATTTCAGGATATAAGGAAATGTTTAGTTCAACAGATGTTCTTAAATAGCAAAGGTCATCCTTCGAGTGAAATTGTGTTTGCTATTCTTGCCATTTTTAAGGCAGTAATTTGGCTATTTCTTCTTCAAAAAGGTGCCAAATCCCCTGCCATTTTCTTCGCCCTACGAAAACAGCTGAGCTACTGCGCGTTCTACTGTTCCTTTCTATAAATATAGTTAACTGTAAAAGTTATTCATCTTTGGGGATATCGGTAAACATCATCCAAATTAGGCGAGCGGAAGCTGGTCAATCCAATCAGAATTGGAGCATTATTTTGAATGAATAACTATTATTATAATAGCTTTTACCATTTACCCCTAGTCTGACGTTTAATAATTAATTTCAAATTATAAAAAGCATCAGAAAAGTTAAATATTGCATTCTTGATTGACAATAACAAAGCCCTAATATGTTTTATCAAAAAGCTTCGTCACGCTATTTGCTATTATTTTTTGAAAAAGCAAAAACAAACCAAAATAATTATAATTATGGTTAGCGCTCCCTTAAGAAATTTTTCTGACATCTGGTTCATATTTCTACGGATCATTTTACGTTTCTGGGAAACTGCCCACCTACCCCTCCCCTAAACCAACATTTCGCCCTAAGTGAGAAGTAAGTGTTAATGTTGTCTTAGGGGAGGGGTAGGAGGGCAGTTTCCAAGAAACTTCAAATGATCCAATTCTACAGGAACATTTTGAGTATGGGAAAAGGCACTAAGTAATGACTTCCGCACAGAATTGACCTAAAACAGCAATAATTCTCGAGTCAGAGTCCGTTTTACTGTAGAAAGACATAAAAATCTTAACGTTAACAAGCCTGCAAATAGACACAATTCTTATTTAGGCTTTCACCGCTCGGATAATAAAGACATTGACGCCAATAAAACGTTTTCACGTCTTTGTCTTTGTCTTTGTTGTTTCTTATTATTACTTTTTCACCATTTATTTAAGGATTATTGAATGAGCTTGAGTATGGTAACAAGAAATTATGCAGACCGACTAAGGTGTCATGCGTAATGGTCACAAATTTATGAAGGGAGATTTGCATGAAGATCGAAACCGAAGCCACCTTTCCCTCTTATCTGTGCTGCAACTGAAACAAGGTAAATCTCATTTTCTCTCGCTCGCGCGCACGCGTGAGCCCCTTAACATCTCAGTGAAGCCTCAAATGTATACACGAAGCCCTTTCATCCTATCTCATTCAGGTTTATTGTAGCCTTGTGCGGCCCATTTTAGAATATGCATCTCCGGTGTGGGCCGCGTTACCCAACTGTCTGGTTCAATTGGTGGAAACCGTGCAGAAGTCTGCACTAAGAATAATTTTTCCAGATTGCTCTTCTGAGTCGCCAATCGTGCGCTGTGGCTTGCCTACACTTTTGTCGCGCCGTGATGAGGCTTGCAGGCGTTTTATATCTAACATCAAGGAGTCCGGGTTCCTTTCACACCTGCTGCCGCAGCCCACGAATGTCGCTCATGGGTACGGGTTGAGGTCAGGTTTTTCTGGTTCTGAATTCCACTTTGTCAGAACGGACCGCCTTAGTAATTTTGTTACCCACAGTTACAATAGGATTTAATTGTTTTTGCCTTCTGTGCCATGTGTAATTATGTGTTCTGCGTATTCTTGACTTCCCTTGTAATTTAGTGTTATACACTACCAAAAGGGTTTAATAAACTGATTATTATTATGATTATTATTATCTAGCCTACAACTGAAGCATCCACTTCATAACGGAACGTAGGCCACTCTTATTTTCTGTCGCGGACTCACGTTGACCTACTTTACATTTCAGTGAAGCCGCAAATGTACAACAGTAAATTCAAAGATTTTGAATAAAGCTCACGTCTACCATTTAAAGGCCTTTCAAATAATGAATTTCTGCATTTGGCAGAAAGTAGTTTTTGCCATTTGCCAGCAAGACTTTGGGAAAACTGCTACGTGCATAGACGTTTCATCGTATTGCTGGTTTTCAGTGTCACGCCATTAAAAATAGATCAAAATAAAAATCAAAACCGTTCAATAGATAAAGTCCAGAGTCTGGGAAATGAAAGGAGGTACATATACAAAGACCTACGCCAGGATTCAGGTCAGATGAATATTTCGTATACGAGATATCCGAAGAAATATTTTACCCAAACTTATAGAGATTTGTATGGAGACGCCATGCTGGTGCTCACCTAGCCTCCCACGCAGGCGTTTTTAGGGGAGCTCGTTTTTCAACGAGCTCCCCTAAAAACGCCTGCGTCGTTGCATCGACGTGTATCGTAGCGAGGAAGTTGCTGAGTTGCAAATGAATTCGTTATCTGGGCCGGTGGATAACATTAATCAAGTAAAGTCAAGTTCTAAAAAGCCTCGAGCTCCAACGCCGGTGGACGGGCGGTCGGCAAAGAAAATTTCCTGCAAATTTTGTGGCTATGACCATCAACCTGATAGGAAGATGTGCCCCGCATGGGGAAAGAAGTGCAAGCGATGCAAGGAAAAGGATCATTTTGCCAAGAAGTGTAAGAAAGTTCCTGTCCATTATATTGAGAGCGAAGAGGAGTTAGAGGAGATCAGCGTTGTAAGAGTACAGGCTTTGAGAGGGAGTGCTGTGTATGCGAGAATGCTGGTTAGGCAGCAACCGGTGAAATTTCATGTTGATTGTGGTGCAAGTGCAAATATTTTACCTCTGAAGTATGCTGAGGGTGAGGAACTCGACTCGTGTTCGCAAACGCTTGTCATGTGGAATGGAACTAAAGTGACGCCTGTCGGTTCCTGTGCGTGGCCTGTTGTGAATCCGAAAACTAATGAGAAGTACAAGGTCCGGTTTCTAGTCGTGAAAGAGGATTTGACCCCTCTGCTTGGCTTAAATGCAACGCACACTCACGCGCTATGTTAAGGCAACCATTAACTCCAAGGTGCGAATTGTGAATACTTTTTAGGAGACCACTCCTAGCAGCCTTGGGTACCACTACTCTTTCTCCCTTAAAAATCAGACCATCCTGAACGGACAGCTCATCTCTCATATCGAAGTAAGGAGAGGCTAGAAGCGGCAGGTTACTCTTATTTTCAGGCCAGCCATGCTGAATAACTGCGTTTAGAACTTGAAGCGATTCATCCTGCTCTGTCTCCCGCTGAATTTGGAGTAGCCTGGCTTCAGATATTGGCTAGTAATTCATCATGTTGATTGTCTCAAATTCTGACTCAGTCTGCGCACCCGAGGGAAGATAAGCTGGAACCCTGTAAAAACTAAAATTGCCGTACAGGCGGGAGTATATAAATGTTTACTACCCTTCATTTGTTTCTCATATGGCGTATACTTAAGCGTCTTAGTAACATGTTATGCATATATTGTGTATAATACTCACATAACAGAAGACTCTTGGATTAACACACAAGACAGCACAAGACCGCGTGCTTCGGAGAGAAACTGAACCAGATCCTTTCAAAGTACATAACAGTCGCTGAGGAGTCATACCCATTTTTGATCCGTGATAAATGCAACATCTACGTGTTCAGACAATCCGCAGAGTTGAAATGTATACTTTTGTAAGATCGTAACAAACAGTAAAATCAAGCGCACCCGCCATCACAGCAACCGCCGGTACAATAATTTGAAATGAGCAAAGGACAAAGGACGGTTTGTTTATCACGTGCATTTATCACATCACCGCGGCGCGAAGTCGTGATTTCAGTCGCGCGTGACATCTTAGAAATAATATGCCATGCATGTGCGGAATAATCTATGAGAGAAAGATAACCATATGTCGGAGTTTATTCATATCTGAGCTTTGTTTCTTGATGCGATATATATGAGGTGAGATCTTAGCTTGGATAATTTATTTCTTATGTAATTTCAAGGGCTTATTTTAGATAAACCTCTGTTGACCGCGTGCATCCGGTTCTCAGCCCGCGGCTTCGGCTGTTTGTGAAAAAATTTCTATATGAAATTAAAATGCGATTTTAAGAAGTTTCTTTTAAAAAACTTATGGAAAGTCCCATAACTGCATTAATTGAATCACGGCTAAAATCTACGCGGAGATTTTCGCAGAGAGCTTGCAGGTAATGAACAGTGAGGAACGGATAGATCTTTTATCGGAACACTGTCACAGTTACGTGTTGTCAGTCAAAGCTAAAACCTATTCCTAATTTTCTTCTCTTTTTTTATTTAATTTAGATTTAATTTTTCGCTCAGCTTCGAACTTTGTTGGGAGGAGAATCCGGTCCACAATATGTGACAGCTTGTTTTGAGTCATTTATGAGTTCGTGACACGATGAAGGCTTAAAAATTAACTTTGTGCAATTGTTACTTTTATTTATAGTCTGAGTATAAGTCTCCCAAAAGACATTACAGTATTGCACCCTAGTAATAATAAGTTATAAGTACACTACTTTAAAGTATTTACAATAAGGTAAGCATTTGATGACTTTAAGCAGACTTCAAATAGTTTATGGATAATCTGTTTTTATAGTCAGAGTGCTGTGTGCCCAAAATACAATTCAAATAGACCTAAAAACAGTGTTTAAGTACCCTATTTAAAAGTATTTAAAATGCGGTCAGTTCTTAAGGTTTTAAAACATATTTCAAATAGTCTATTTGAACTCTGTTTGCAACTTTGTCAGTGGATGCGTCTCAAAATACATTTTAGATACAACTCAAAACAGTGTTAAAGTACCCTATTTAAAAGGATTTAAAATACGGTCAGCATTTAGGCTCTTAAAACATATTTCAAATAGTCTATTTGAACTATGTTTATAACTTTGTGAGTGGATGCGTCTCAAAATACATTTTAGATACAACCCAAAACAGAGTTGAAGTACCCTATTTAAAAGTATCTTAATTACAGTCAGCATAAAAGCCCTTAAAACATATTTTAAATAGTCTATTTGAACTCTGTTTGTAACAGTGTTAGTGGTTCTATGCCCAAAATACATTTTAAATACTCTATTTTAATCATATTTATTAAACAAAATACATTGTAAATTGATGAGAGAGGTTTTCCTTTACATGAAATACAATTTAACTACACTCAAGATATATTTCAAACAGGGGCGAAAATTTAAATTTTTTTGTCAAATAGTATTAAAATACAGGAAAATAGTGTTCAAATACTGAAAATACATTTTAAATACTTTAAAATCGGTTTCAAAATACATATGGTTTGGTAAGGGAGGCACCGAGAAGGTCCACGCGCGTCCGTCAGCCGCCCAAGCGTCTACAGGACTATGTGCTTACTTAAGCCTAAGAACTCTTTCCAAAGAACTGAACTTCATTAAAATGCGCTTAGTCGGTTGTTGTTGTTGTTTTTTTTTTACGTTAAGTTGTTTTCTTATTTCTATATAAAAGGGAAGGTGTTATAATATTGAAATTTTCACGCCCTGTGTTGAATTTCATTTGCACGTGCTCCTAGACTCATTATATATTCAGTTTCGTTTGTACCTTCGGGGCACTTGATAGAGATTAAAATGTCTGTTCAGTAACCACTTGAACGTGTGGTTTGCTGTGTTATTACAGCTGCCAGAAATGAAACATATAGTTGTTTTACGCAATTTCTTTTCTCTCGTCTGTTGTTTTGATATCAAGTACTGCTTGCAAAGAAGACATCATAAAAGCTCGTTCGTGGAATTATGCACTGCGCTAACTAAAGGCAATCGCTTCATGCTTCAAAATTTTAGTTTCTTTTTCGTGGATTAATCGATCATAAAGCTGTAAAATCCTGGCGTCTAAATAATTTAGGGCAAACCCCATTACGTGGCTTCTGTGACACTCAGTTATTGGAAAAGATTTGCATGAGTAAATTTAGTCAGGAAACTGATAAAACTGCACTCATAAAGTTTTATCTACTGGCAATCTAGCACACTCTAGTCTAAACGGTACGGTTTCATCGCCATGAAGAAGTTCGCCACATTTCAGGTTTACTTTTGTCTTATTCTCACGGTAGTTTTGCTGTTGAACAGCTATGAAAATGCAGAAGCATTTGCAGTGCGCTCGAGGACAGCTGGTCGAAAAACGAGGAGGGGAAGTCGTAGAGAGTTATACAAGAACTCAGAGGTGAAGCTGTTCTTTGGTTTTCATAGCTGAATCAATTTTTTTAAAGATATTTAGGAATTATTGAATAAGCCTGAGTATAATATGTAGTAATATCTAAGAGGGTTTTATCCGCCTTGGCTTTCGGCCTCGACAGGTAACAACCTCTGATTCCGTCTGTTAGGATCATTCTGATTAGACTTAACAGGAAGTTCTTTTACAAGAAACATTCAAGCACGCGCTCGATAGCGCATAAAGTCTTATATTGCTGCAATCAGGGCTGCTAACATAGTCAATCAGATTTGAGAATTTTGTCGTAGTTATGATGAAAATCATTTTTCTCACTGCTTCTTGTTCTTCTTCTTCTTCTTCTTCAGATTCTTCGTTCCAGAAGAGACATTTGTGAGGCAGCGCGTTCATTGAACTGCGAAGACGATTCGAGTCCGTGAAATGAGGAAATGCCACCGATCAGGCTACTAACGCACAGTTCAAACAACAGCTTAGTTTTCAAGATGCTTCTGGAAGCTCCTTAGTATAAATGGGCTGAAGTCCCTGTTAGACATTCAAGTATTTCATACTAAAGTTGGACAGTAGAACTTTTAGGTGGTTTTATCGGGCGAAGGAGGGTCTGAATAGGGGTACCTCGATAACACCAATCACTTCGTTTTTTGGCTTTGTGACTTGAAACAGCTAAATTTTAGGCATGTTAACACTAAGAGTAAAAACTTCTTTGAAACCGTAAATTTTTTTTAGAAGCAAAAACGGCTCAAAAAAGGCCAATATTATTATTATTGTTTAGCATTAATTATTATTATTATTATTGTTTAGCATATATCAAGGAGTTTTTGGTCATTTTACGACAATTCCGGATCATTTCAGAAGATTTGCAAATGCTACCGAAGATTCCCGAAGACTATCGAAGATTTCCGAAGACTAATGAAGAGGTCCGACCATTGCCAAAGATGTCCGAAGAACCCTCCATACATTTAACAGTATTTTCTTTGGAAACAGTAAACATTAAGAAATTGGCCAATTTAACAGCAAACACTAAAAATTATGGGCAAAGTAACACCAAACATTAAACCCCATTCAGACCCTCATGAAGGCTTTTAAAAGGAAAAGATCCCGCAAGGTGAAGATCAAAAGCAAAATTATGAGCTTTAGTTCTTGTTATCTGAGCGCTACATCCTTTCCACTTATAGCCATCTTACAAAGCAGGCATCGCCTCGTCAAGAGACACCATGTAGTAATAAAGTTCGCCACATAATCTTCAACGACTCAGTCTTTGCACATAAAAGTTTACTATTTGCCAACAATCTTTACTATTACCGACACCCTCAAAGGAGTTCTATTTCCACATTTATTACGAAATAAAAGCAATAGCGGTTATAAAAATGTGCGACAAGTGCGACAAGTGTTATAATATATTAATTAGCAGTTACAGGGACTAGTAAGAAGTGAAGTGTGTTGGAGTGTTAACAATTTGAAGTCAATTGGTAGACAAATATAACGTCACCAAAGTAGATTTAGATTCAGTGAAAATGATATGAGGACGAGATGAATCAGGGAGATGAATTTGAGGGTCCCTAATATATAGGTTTACGGGGATCCGGGATTTGCTTTATTTGATGGCCGGGATTAGGGAAGAAAAGGAAAAACGGGGGCGAGATTCGGAATTGAAAGTGTGCACGAGACAAGGGATGTCAATTAACATGACTATCGGGATTACAAGATTGAGCGAAAACTTGGTTCGGGATGACGTAATTGAAGAACGGTATTAGGAACCCCAGGATTTGTCAGTCACATTCTTTTATTTCCCAGGCGAAAGTAGCATAGTAACTTCAATGCTTCCACGTTGTTCCGTGTTTTGTACCTGATCTAAATTGCCAAAAATCGAGTTTCTTTCTAGCTGTTAAATTGTTCGTGTCTGGGATTCCCTCGGGTTGAGTTTAGGTTGTGCTCTCCTTTCGTCGAACGCTAGCCTGTTCCAGGCGTTCAGATAGTAGAACGCAACAAAGTGCAACAGTACAAGGTGATACGAATGTTATTACAACGAGCGACAGGTATTTGTTAAAAGGTAAGAAAATTTTACACTAAAGTTTGATAAGTTCCTGACGAAGTGACACGGTTTTCACAATGTGCAAAAGAAAAGACACTGAATAATTAATTCCAATATCTGTGTTATTGTGGCTACCACATAATGGTATAATAATGATGATGATTATAACCGTTCAACTTGCTGTTTCATTTGTGGTTAAATAGAAAAACACACGAGCAGCTGCTTGCACTGACACTTACGATCGTTTGTATTTTCATTTGTTTGTTTGTTTTTTCTTGAAACTTTTCTTTTCAATTTTGGTTTTTTTATGACAAACTGCTTACAAAGAGGACAGAGTTTAAGTCATTAAAAAGAAAACAAATTGTCAGTTGTGTCACTCAAAGGTTGCTTAGGATATTGCTTTGGTCTTTAGTATTTACTTTCTTATCTAAAGTTACCAAATCTCAAATTTACCATTCCAATAACCCTTCGCGTCACATTACAAAACGAGATTATGGCATCTTTTGGGGATTTATCGTTGTATTTTTTCTGACACGATCCTGCTCATTATGAAGGGAAGTACCCCCGGACGCGACCAACTAATTAGCAGAAACCTTTTTTATATAAGGCCCGTATTAGGGCTTTATCGCTTTCCTAGCCGGGGAAGGGGGGGGGGGGGGGGTAATTATGTGGAGAAGAAACTCTATCGTAACGTAAGCCAGCAAATGGGCTTAGAATAAACCACCTGCAATTGTGGCTCTCGAGTTCAAAGTCGAGCAAAACAGTTGGGCAGAGGAAAAAATCCCCTTACCTGATGTCTTCCGCTGAACTTCACGCTTTTCCCCCTCATCACAGAGTCTTCGATTGTCACAAGTTATTACATCAAATTGCTGTTTTATTTGCGGTTAAATAGAAAAACACAAGCGCAGCTGGTTGCAGTGACACTAAGATCGCTTTTTATTTACATTTGTTTGTTTTTTCTGGAAAGTTTTCTTTTCAATTTTTGACTTGAGAAACTGCTTACAAAGAAGGCAGAGTTGAAGTTACAGTGCAGTGGAACTTCCGACCGCTTGTGGCCGCTTCATGGACCATGGCCGCTCAATAGAGGTTTGCTCCCTAGAAGACACTTGGTATGGCGTGATTCTGTGCCTGTTGAGAGTTCTAGGGCAGGGCTTAAATCAGAGTGCGCGGATATTTTTTATCAGAGCTTTCTCTGGTTGTTACGCCATACTGACGAGCCCCCAAAAGGGCGAAACAGCTGTCTATGGCTAAAATCCCGCTCTGTTATGGTGTGGTGTTGATGTCTTGCAGAGTTAATTTTCACGTAGTACGATCAGCATTGCAGTTTTCTCCTTGCAAAATTTAATATGTCTAGTTGCATCAAAAGCAGTTCCTAACTCTGATCCGGCCATATTGATCAAGTGTATGCAATTTTCTTTTGTTTTTGCTTTTGTTTGAGATTAATTAAAGAAAACTTGCCACAGATAGCAAGTCAGTGAATGTAGAATAAGAGGTCGCTGGTTAGTTATTCATATTCTAGCATTATAGCCCCCCCCCCCCCCCCCCTGCTATGCAGAAAATCAAAGGGATATAATTCCCGGGGGGGACCTCAAGGAAATTTTGTACGGGGAGGCTCTATCTGACCGCCCAGAGGACGAACCCCGTTACCAAGTTTTATATTATATCGTTTTTTACAGGAAAGGTAACTCTTTCACATACCAAGTTCAGAAATTTGCATCCATTTTAACTGCTGTAAATACAAAGTCTGTACATTGTGAAGAAATCGCAAACCAGAACGTTTTCTCGAATTCTTCAAAGTCATAAAATGTATCTGTAAGCTTAATTAATTCTTTGGGCATTTTTGCAGATCGATATGCCACACTTTCCTACCCTTTCATATACTTCAACAAATGAAATCCCTACCCTGTTATATACCTGATGCCTTAAAAAGGTACCCCTTTCGGGTGTGCTCTAACCGTTTAATTACGCTATTATGAAAAGTACCCCAGCGGGGTATAATTTCGCAGCTGAATCGGGAGAATAACCTTTTATTTAAAGGCGCCAGTGGGTGGTAAGACTTAAGTTCTAAATTGTTGCTCTCTTTATTAAGACACTACATCAAAATACGGACGTTTGTCTGTCGGTTAAAGCCTTTTATCGTGGTTCTTTTTCCTTTTTTTGAAGTCTGGAGTTTAAATAATAGAACGTAATGCCCATTAACCTCTTGAAAACCAGCCATGGCTTTTAATTGCGCTCTGGGCATTGCCGTTTGAGCTGAGATAATTTGTCCAATGTTTTAAGTTTTTAGTTGCTGCCGGCCCTTAATTATTACAGTTCCTTTGTCTCTAGAGGACTAAACAACTATTAATTAAAGACACAAGCCAAGCGATCAGTTTTGTCACAAAACAAATTCCTGTCCACTATTTCAAATAATTAGGAACATTAGTGGTCAGGAATAAGTGTTACCCGTAGTTAAGAAAATCTTATAAAAGCGTCCGTTCACAGTAAAATTCATCACTCTTCCACAATACCCATCACGCCAACCTGAGCTGATATCCGTTGCCAGTTTATCGCTATGAACAAGTTCTCGACATCTCTGGTTTACTTTTGTGTTATTTTTTCAGCCATTTTGCTGTTGGGCAGCTATCAAAGTGTAGAAGCATTCGCTGTGCAAAATGGTCGCCGAGAAATCAAGGATTCAATGGTAAAAGATTTAGTTGCTTTTTTTGTGGTGTTGCGTTTTAAAACTTACTTTGGAGATGTTATGGCTCATGTTATGGCTCTTTAGTGTCTTTATTTTTCCAAAGACAAACATTTTCCGATTAAATTGTTACACACTTTCTGTACAACATTTTTTTCCTTTTTCTACTGTGCTAATCAGTTCATTAGTCGGCCTTATAGCGTAAAGGCGAAGAGGCTTCTGGTCTGTGTCCGTTATTAAGCATGATGGTATACTTAAGGAAACTTTTGTCTAACAAATTATTATAGCCAAAAGGAGGGAAAAAACGCCGGTACTCACGCACAAAACTAAAGATTGGCGTTGGAATTAAAAGGTTAATTTCAATCAGAAGCATATCTGTTTTAATTCATAACGATGAAGTAAACATGGACAAGTAATTTTGTCTTCGGCAGTACTTTTTTGTTAAAAAAAATACATCTGTTTTTTACTCTTTTTGTTGCAGTTTCTTCGTTCCAGAAGAGATATTTGTGCGGCTGCAAGGTCATTGAATTGTCAAGAAGATGATTAAACCGTGTACTAAAAACGAAGAAAAATGCGCTGTGTTGGAACAAATTACGCCATTTGAACTGAAAAGCTGAATTTTCAAGTAGTTAACAAGAAGCTGTTTAATAATACATTTAAACATTAATTGGGCTTTTCCCAACTAAATAAAACACTGGTCAGTAGAATTTAACGCCTCGTGTTATGTCATTTTTTTACCATTCACGCCCTTCTTGGAAGTGAATAAAAGCCCAGCATTAAATGTTGGCTATTTCCAACTGAGATTGAAAAGCGCTTTTTTAGCGAACGAAAGGGAAAACTTTGCTGGCCTCAGTTTTTAAATTCATTGTTACATGTACTTCTTTAGCATATCGGCTTAGGCACTGACCGTTAGAAGTTAAAAGAGATAATTAAACGTTGTCATCCACGAAACGTTTAGCTGGGGAAAAGTCGGATCATATTTGAAGAAATATTCGTTAAGAAAAACATTTTATTTTGAGTGGGAAATAAGCGCTTTAAAAACTACTAACGGACATTATACATGTAGTTGAATCAGCTTCAAATTTACTGACGAGTTATATCTCCTATTCTAAAATGTGGTTTTTCAATATCAGGTGTTCATATATAAATGCTTGATTGGAGTTTATGGGAAACAATGTTAATGAGGCAAAAATTCTTGAACAAAAATCCGCTAAATGTCAACATATTAGGAAAAAAATAAATATAAAAAACTGCCATAAATTATCATCTCCATACAGCTATGGATTTTGTTTGCTGTTCTTTCAGTAGGCGATGAATATATGCATCAAAATCGGAAGCTAGAGATTAATCATACTAGCTGGTAAAATTTTTGAGAAAACGAAAAAGATGTAAGGTCATTTAACCGCGGAAGGACTAGCTCAGTCGGTAAAGCACTTAAATGCAGAAGGTACTGCCTCTGCCCTACAAATGGCTAAGTCTTCGCGTGGCTCGAATTATCACGTAAAAATAGGCCTCCTATCCCCATTAGATGCCATAAAAAACAGTGTCCTCAATAATTAGAACTCTCTGGTTAAAGTACATTGAGACTCAAATAATTTTTTTTGTTTGGTGTTGTTTTGTTTTGTTGCTTTTTGGTTCTAACTAGGATAGAGTTTAGAAAGTTACCCTGTCTTTTGGAGCACGAAAATAACCTCTGGGAAGTGCACGAAATATAAAGAGGTTTATATGAACGATCGTAATCTCAGCTTCTATACTGCAACTTTTGTTAGTTGTTTTAAAGCGTAGTTTGAATCCTCTGAATTGAAAGCGGAACATTGCAATTATTTAAGCGGATGTTTATAAAATTCAAATTTCACACAGTACATTAACCCTGAAATGAACTCCAATTTACATTTAAATGACTTGCATTGGCTTTCCAACAATAGAATGATAGCATATGCACCCATCACGAAACCGAAATTGATAGTCAGCCCGTGTGTACAATTAATTTACGAGCTGCCGCCGAAAAAATTGCGATAATTTCAACGTAGAAAACACCCTCAATGATATCAGGCTTATCAATCATCGAAAAATGAAAAATGATAAAGAAGCTTGAGACTAAACAAGCAAAAACTTAAGATACCTTACTGCAACCGAGATATTTTAAAATCGTTTTTTCTGTAGTTCGCTTGTTGAAGGAACTTTGAGCTTTAAAAATTGTTCTTCACGAAATGGCAGAAATGGGAAAATAAAGATACGGAATATAAATTCTTAGTTATTACCTTTGAAATGGCGTCATGATGACATCGAAAGGTTTTTTTATTATTATTATTATTTTTTTTCACTAGTTTGTATTTGTTTCTGTTTGAAGAGTGGAAAAAACGAACTAAAAAAATAAAACAAAAAAATAAGTTTAAGAAAAGACTAAAGATGGCGCTATTTAGACGAGAGGAGTTATAAAAGCATGTACGAGAATTCATTCGGTATAGTTTCCTTCGCCATTTTTGTAGGCTAATTAAAACGAATGTTTGCTCTTGACTCTAACAGCTTATTTGTTGGCGTGGCCCTGAGACAGCGGCAACTGAGACGGAAAGTTAATAAATGGCTTTTGGCGGAACTCGATTATCCTGATCAGCCTTTGTAACAGTTATAAGTAATTAAACAAAACTGAGGATAATAAAAACGGCACCTTAGGGATAATAATCATTGCCTTTTTAACTATTATTTCTTGACGCCAAACATTAACCGTGTTAAGAATATACCATATGTATTTAAAATGTTAAGATATCCACTCCCCCTAGCCTCGGGGTGTAAACATAAGGACATGAATAAGCGGGATAATCCTTATCTTTTCTACCTTGGGACGAGCGCGAGAAAAATAAGAAGCGATTTTCAAAATCTGCCGTTCAAGCGCACAAATAAAAACCATATGGTGCGAATGTGATTTGTTTCGTGACTGCCAAGTACTGTAAACTGTTTCGACATGATTTTCTTAGCAGCGGTTTGATTTCATGAGGCTCGGTCTATAAAAAGGGAGAATATTCGGAATCAGCAGGGGTTTGCTGACATGTGTTTTGGCGAAGGGTTGTTCCTCGAAAGAGTAATCCGAATGTTTTATGGAGCGTATACACATGCTTCCCCTAGACAACACACTAAATCTCCACTCCAGAACTATAAGAGGAATGGGTACTAGCTTCTGGCGCAGCGGTTTCTGGGATCGCTTGGCTGGACAAGCCATACTTATGATTGGTTAATGGTCGCCTTGGATACCATTGACCAATCATAACTAACACTTGTCCAATCAAACGATCCCAGAATTCACTGCACCGAAAGCTTGTACCCATTCCCCTTATAGTCTCAGGAGTAGGGGATATTTTACGCGCCAAGAATCAGTGAACCAGAACTCAAACACTTTATTGTCTGCAATGGACAAATGCACGATGACGTCATTTTACTACAAATACTAGAATCCTTCAGTTTGTTGTTTTCTTGTGCAAATTAGGGCTATTGTCTTTTAAACCTCAGCGGGATGGAAAAATTTAAATAAGAAGGCCAAAACGAAATGAATTCTGGTAGTTGTAGTCAAACGTCGTCATCGTGAAAATGGCCTATGGACAATGAAAGCGGCAGGAAATAAAACTTGAATGGATACGTTTCGGCTCAGTGATTTCAAGTCACAGGGGAATTAGCGCTTATTCCTTTGACACCAACCAATAAACAATTTTCGTAGTTTTTAGTCAACTAATCCAAAACCTAACATTCATCGACTAAAAAAATAACTGAATAACAAGTCTAACCGGTTAAGCCACCTAGAAATGACACTTGACGTTATCTGAATGAGATTCTCCCGGCGGTTTACTCAATATTGACGAGATAAAGACAAAAGGCTATGACTTCATAGCCGTTAATGTATTCCTGCGCAAAAAAGGAGCAATGGATCCCAACTTTACTACTATGGCAAAATAACAAACTTTCGTGACAAATATACTTTTAGGGAATATAATATATTTAACAAGTTTCTTTAACTTCTTTCAATGACTATCGACATTAATAACGGCTTTTTGACGCATTCATAAAATTTCAGTCGCTTAAAGTTTATTTCATACTGACAAAAAACTTCAAAAGATGAGAAGTACTATGTACAAGAATCCATTCTCTTTGTCTTTACACTAAGATTATTTTAATAATTTAATCCGATTTAATAGTTGTTAGGAAAACCACCAACAACAAGAACAAGCCAAAAGGAAAAGAAAGAACTTGTATGTCCAGCGGGAAAAACAAACTTTCCTTAGTTGCGCTTCAAAAATGGGTTTCGTAATAAGTCGATTAAAGTATGTTGGAAGTGTCTGATCTTCCAACAACAGATCAGCGCACTAAGGGATGAATTCAGAGACACCAGTGTCAGAGTGTAAAGCTTTAAATGCCCCATAACAGGGAAGACAATAACAAATAAAAAGCAAATGTTTGGTAGGTAGCAAATCATCAAAACAAGGCAAACGTAAACTGCCATTATAGCAAATTTCATCAGTCTTTTAATGTTAACAGTTTGACCGTTCTGTGATGCTTGCTGGAGCTGCAGCACTTGAAGTTCGTTTACATGGCTTCGCACGGACATATAAATTTTGAAGCCTTAGTCAGTCTGATTGTTCCTTAGCCTACAGCGATAATTCATTTTTAGTGAAGATCGACTTCAATTAAACATGGTCTATAGTGTTTACAACGTGACTGTTTAAAGGTTGTTAGGTACACAGAGTAAAAGGATTACAAGAAGAAGAAACTCAAGTCATGTTTCTCGTGATGAGGGGGTCACTGCTGTGTGTCAAACGTGCTTAGAGAGGCTCATCATAACGAAAAGAAGTTATAATGCCTTTTTGTAATTGAAAAGCTTGCCTAGAACATTTAAAAACTGAATGATGACAAAGTTAAGTGAGCTTTTAAACCATTTTCTAAACGAACAAGAGATTGGCCAACCGATTGAAAAAATGCTCATATCATGGGAGAGCCACACCTTGAAATGTATTTGGTAATTTTACAATTCAATTCCGTAAAATAGATAATTTGTCTATAATCAAATATGCTGGAAGTACACGAAGATTTAAAGTAAGAGTCCTTGAATCGCGTGGTTAAGTATCGTGAATCGTGTCGTGGCAATGGCTAAAAGATATTTACGTCGTCGGTCTTCATAGCGCTAACACGTTTGCAGGCTCTTGTCGGCAACTTTTATGATATCACTTCCTTAGTTTCACCTTCCTTCACTTTCCACAAGACTGACAGAAGCAGTTCATTCCTCTGACACCCTATGGAAATGTTCTTCGCCCCTTTTTCCCTCTTGTCTACTCCAGTGGAAGTCCCAGGGCCTTATGTAGAAAAGCATACTCTTTTGCCGCCTAACAAGCAAGAAACAAACGCAGTTTATGAGAAACACTTCACACCACAAAAGGTAATATGTATCAGAGAGAACTTCAGATGGACATGTTTTATTTGAATTGACCAGACATTTCCTCCTTTTTTAAACTTAAAAAACAAATTTTGCAGATCTCAATAAAAGACCACAATTTGGGGCCGGTTGCTCGAAGCCTGGTTAGCGCTAACCGTTGGTTGAGAGGTATCAAAATGTATAGGTTTCCATGGTATTTAACGCTGGTTAGCACTAACCATGCTTCGAGCAACCCGGGCTAGTAATTTTAAACGTTCTTCTCCGCAGCTGTTATTGCTATGCGTAACTCAATAAAAGGTATTTTACCTGAATCTCGTTACACCCACCAAAAGGCGCGCAGCATTATACGAACAGCAAATCTAAAGGTGCGCGCGAAGTATAGTAAGCAACATATTTCACTCGACATAGCCACACACAGCCATAATTCACGCAAGATTTTCTGAGCGGTTATCAAGCGAGCGACAAGCAACGTTTCGATTCAGCGGGTCTAATTGAATTTTATGCACAGCCTAATTCAAAGCAAGTTGGAAGTTGCGTCACTGAATTTCACGCAATATTTCAAAAGATAGGGACAAGGGAAAATTTAATGGGTGCAACAAGCCAGGAGCAAAACAGCCCTTTTTCTTTTGAAATTTTAAGCACAACCAACGAAAAGACTTCAGGGGGTACACGCAATGCAAATTTGCAATTGCGCGCAATATTGCGCCATAAGCTGGGGCAAGGATCGTTGTCGTCGCTCGATACGTCATTAGGTGGCCAGTCAGGAGGTTAGTCAGTCAGGCAATCGGTCAGTCAAAAGAAAAGGAAAGTTATTAGAGACCTTTAGCATCAGGTAAACCGCAAACCGCAAACCACAAACCGCAGTTACGCGTTTGCAGTTTCGCGTTGGCGAGATTTCAAACTTTAGCAAGGCGTTCAGTTCAGTTCAGTTCAGTTCAGTTCATTTTTATTTAGCCAAAATATAATACAATACAAGAATACATGTAGGAATTGTAAGGTTGCAAGGGAGCCCAGAAGAAACCAGAAGGCTTTATGAAGCCTGGGCTCCCCAGTCTAAAAGAAATAAGCAAAATAAAATGAAATTCGCGGAGTGATACGTTAAAAATAGGAACTAAACAGAGACTGAGTTAAGTTATGAATTCAGTAACAACATAGAAAAAAAATTTAACTCTGGATTGGAACAGAATACTTTCCTTTGTTAGTACGGCAGAAAGGAATATAAAATTGATTTGAACTACGCGTTCATTGTTTAGGGCCGCCATGTTGTTTTCATCAAGTCGAAGTGCATCACTTTAGTCGCCCAAAACTCAGCAATAATTCGTTGGTTCGAGATCAAAAATCTAACAACCACATCGCAAACGGATATAAAAAGCTAGTTCATACCTTTAAACGCGAGGCTGAACAATTTTTTGTGGCAAAAAACCTTGCCGTAAATCACTTACCGCTGGAAGCCCTTCCTGCGGTTCAAACGTGAACTGCAAACTGCAAACGTGACCGCAAGGCCGTGGTCACGTGACATTTTGCGGTTTGCGGTTTGCAGTTTCCCATGAAAAACGTGATGCTAAAGGTCCCTATTAAGTAAATCCTTCAGCCTGCAAAGTCAGTCAGCTGGTTGCCAGTCAATCAGTCAAGTCAGTCAGTCGGTCACTCCTTTAGTCGGTCAGTCTCTGACTGTCTGGCAGAATGTTGGCCGATCAATCGCACATTTTGATGTTAATCCCTGCCAGCTGGCATATTCTTAGGATGAAAATAAGATGAGGCATGAATATGCCTGACAACATTCTCTGCCGCTTAAACCAAATATGTTACTGCCTTACAACCGATGAGCTCGTGTACCTGTTCAAACCTTCGATATGTGCCTTCTTCTCCAAAATGTCCAGAATAATAATCCACATTGCACACAACTAACGGCTTCTCCGACTGCTCCTGGCTCGCCAACTGATCTCGGAGACGCGCCACCCACTTAAGAGGCAGCCAATAAGGCACCCGGTCATCATTCATTGACGACCCAACCATCACAGCAGGATAGGGCTGTAAGAACAATGTTCAGCAACTAAGTTATGTGTCAAGTTTAATTCGCCGTCACGAGTTGTTTAACAATTCCTATGACCCTCTGCTTAAATATTAACATTTAAAAATCTGTAATTGTAAATTGTAAATATCTTATTATCCACTCCCCACAGGGCTTTTCAGGGATAATTTACAACACTGGTTGGGGGACTTTGCCAGACTGCTTAAGGTGCAGTTTACAAGCACTGAAGGAATGAGTGATGATGCCCCCATACAAAAGTGTGAAAGTGAGATAGACCACTACACCGGGCACTACGTGCCCTACTCTTTACGAAGAGTGTGTGGGTTCTTTAACGTCCCACAGATTTATTACATGTGCAAGGGCTTGTGAGACGGGGCCTACGGTTTATCGTCCTTATCCGAGAAGACTAGAAAGTCTAACCATTTGCAGATGTTATTACAAAGGCAGCACTTTCTCCTCAGTTATTTAAAGACCCTGAGTGTTGGTCCGGCCGGGGTTTGAACCTACGGCCTCCCGCTCAGCAGACCGGCGCTCTCCCAACTGAGCTAACCGGGCGGCAATATTTGGCAAACAAAGAGTATGCTTTTTGCCTCTCTGACACTGGAGTAGGGTATAAAAATAACGATTTCTCTCCGGAAGAGGGATATATTTTACTTCATTTTTGAACGTGGAACAGGGTTGATTTTCCCCATAATGCCTGATTATTATCAATCAAGCTTCAGTACAAATCTACGCCCCTCTCCTCGATTTTTTCCCTAAGCTCGCGTCAGGAACAGGATTCCAATTGGTCTCTTTGTGTCTGCAATAGGTCTAGAGTCTTGAACACTCAGCGGGACACCCTATAGTAAATTTAAGGTAATACCCCACCTTCAAGGGAGTGCCCCCCTCCCCCCTGTTTAGAAAGCCAAAAAAAAATAAAAGAAATACTAGGGTAAAATCATACCTTGTCTCTTATATTTTGGTACGGGCAGTAGGACTTAATGTAGTGAAAGTCGCTCTCATTAGACCTAAAAAGAGAAAAAAAAAACACAAATAGATAGATTTGATTCCTCGTTTCCCATTTCCTCTTGGACTTGGATATAAAGGTTTCGGTTGCTCGAAAGGTGGTCAACCTTAATCATAGTTAAGTCAAATTCGAAACAAAATTGCCAAAAGAACCAATTTCCGTTTCTGGGAAACGCCCACCTACCCCTGCCCTAAGCCAACAATAACTCTTACTTCATACTACGGGCAAAATGTTGGCTTAGGGGAGGGGTGGGTGGGTAGTTTTCAAGAAACCTAAATTGATTGCAAAACTCTCAAAATATTGAAAAAGAAGTATCGCTTTTTTGACGTACCTCGTGATTAGACAAGAAACAAAAACAACAACAACACACAGACAACAGTTCGCGTTCCCATCATTCTTAACCTCTGAACACTGCGTCGTTTTGAAGTGTAAACAGTTCTTACCCAGGCTCCCCCCACTCTTCATATTCCTGAACAGTTAGCGGAAGAGACGGGTCCAACATGGAAGTCAAAATGTCTAAAAATGGAACCTGCACAAAGCGAAACAACGTTGTTTTATCAAACGGCAATGGTAGTGTCACAGAAGTTTACTATTCCGCGTTGTTACCGAGGCTACACAGTTAAATTATTAATGGCGATGGGGGGTTATTTGAGAGGGAGGGAGCTTATTTAATTTAGAAAAAATAAATAAAGAACTAGAATACAAAGTGGAAAAGCTCAAGTGCAAGAAGGTTGGAGGTCATGCAGCCGAGGATCTGAATCAAATCCGAACTCTCATTTGTTAAATAAACCATCCTGGATCAGTCCACACGAAGGTTTACAGTCGTGATTGATTAATACGGTCTATCATTTATTAGTGAATAATAATTAGGGGGGGGGGGAGGGGGGCTTATTAACTTTCTTCCCCTGAAAATTGGGGGGGGGGAGGCTAAGTCGAGGAAGGGGGCTCATTTGAAAGGGGGGCTTAATAGAGGATTTAAGATAATTAACATTAAACAGATTTCAGATTTTCATTTATGGCTGCCACTTTATGGTCAATCTATACTACTGGTAACATGATCTGGGGGGATCGGGGGTGGGGGGTGTCCTGATGCGAAAATCCCTCATTCCCGATCCCACATTCCCTGTTGGTCCTTATCCCACAATCCCGCTCCTATACTATACCCTACCTTCAGAATAACTGCCTTAAAAAGTCCCGGCGATCTATTGCAAACAGCTCCAACAATCAATCCCCCAGCGCTTGTACCACTTGCAGCTGTTAAATCAGGGGTGGAATATCCCAAACGATGAAGGGCTTGTGGACAAGCCTCAAAATCCTTCGGAAATAAAAGTACGAGTAAACAAATCATTTCGTAGTGTCATTAGATGAAGATGCCCCATTCGATAAAACTCCGACTCTCGCCTGCTATAAACCATACAGATCATACTGCCTCAAACTTTAACGACCGGTCAACGGCCAAGATAAATGTTACAGGTCAAAATTAAATTCAGGTTAAAATTTTTAAACCAAAGGTTGATACACCGAGGGAAGAACGTCTAATCGTAAGACGGTTAGGTACAAGAATGTGCTGCCTTTGCTTCATATCTGCAAATGGCTGGACATTCTTGGATACAGTATTTCTCCTATTATTTGACTCGTGTAGGACGTAGAAGAACCACAAGGGCCATAACAATCTCTAACCTGCGTAGAAAGGGCTTCTGTTTGGTTTCGGAGCAAGGAAAGACCGAGCAAACACAGCCGTACCTCAAAACTTTTATGTTTATTCTGCAGTTTCCCTTCTAAGTACCATTCTCGACCAAGTTCGCCGCCACCTCTGAACAAAACAGGACATTTAAAGACGTTTCATACCATAATACAAACAAGCAATCATTAGGGAGCGTACGAATGTCAATTAAGTTTAGAAACGTTTTTATTTTACTGAAACTGAATAATTTTTCTTCAATTTTTAACACCATCTCAAGGATCAAAACTTGGAAGTTATAGATCATTATGAAAAAAACTGCATATTATCACCTGACATGGCAGTAGGCAAGACACCAACCACGCTTTAACAGACTGAGCCTTTCCACTTCAAAACCCATGTGCACGTTAATTCCATACGAGCCTATGAGAAAAAGGCAAGGACTATCATCTTCTTTTTATGACAATCAAATATTATCTATATGAGATGATCTTAACTGTAGTTTATCACGTATTGTGAACTTTTTTTGACAGAAGCACTAACAGTTGTCTGTGATTTATCGTGTATTATTCATATTGGAATGGGAGAAAATAAACGAAAAGAAATGAAATGATGAAAGATAAAGCCCATCAAAGGCGAAAGCTGAAAAAGAGCTCTACCACTTCAGCTATGTAAGCCAAGCGAGAGCTGGTCATTTAGTAGGTTGGTTATAAACCCTTAAAAAGATAACGATGAAATAATCAACATACGAAATTCATATAAAAGCGCTGCAGGATGAATAATTAAATGTAAAGAAGACCTTCAGAGTTTTTTCAGCACAAGCGGAGGTGAACACAATTCCGTCATACCATAGACATGAAGCAGCAACGGGTTTCTCCCATCAGTTTTAAGATCTTTGTGGTGAAATAAAGTGACGGGAATGCAGGTTCCATCCTGGTTACAGAAAAAAAAATGCGTGTATGTTTTAGCGAGGTGACTGTTATTACCGCATTCTTGTGGGAAAGTTTTGCTTGACACATTCTTCCTCAACAAAAAACAAACACGGCAAACAAACCAAAACAAAAACTTTTACTTGTACTTGAGTATTCCTCGTCAAGTTGCCCCCTTTACATTTACTTGATTGTGTAACTAAATGCGGCTCGAGAGAGAATTAGAGTTTGCTTTGTCCTTAAATGTACTGTAACAGTATAAGAAAAAAAAACGAACAAACAAACAAAATGAAACTCATATCAGAAGTATGACCGCCTTACCTTACTTTGAATTTCATGTCTAGTGCAGCAAAAATCAGAACTGTCAAAAGAAGGCTTCTTAGTAAAAGCGTGTTTTTCAGCCTGAGGAAAGTTGTAAAATCATGCTGTAAGATTGCAGTTTGAAAGTCAAAAATAACAATCACTTTATATTTCAGTACAGTAGGTTAAATTTGGGGTTTTACCAAATTATAGCATGCCACTATCCTAAAAACAGAAAAAAGTCCAAATAACAGTAACAGTCGAAATCACTTTGGTTCAACTTTATTTCCCTTTGTTCAATCCAATGAAAAAAAAATTGATTTAAGGATAAATTGAACAACAGCATCGACACCCCTTTTTGATAGTCAGTGCAAAGAAACTACTTTCATTTTTGGCTGTGGAAAACGAGTGAAAAGCACTCTTCCTGACATCTACGTCCTTTTACTATACACGCACACGTAGACATTTTAAAGTATTAGTGAATTCGACGTATACAACATACCATTGATTTTGTATCCATGTTGTACTCTAGAACACGGGAAGGTGATATTGGTGACGAAACTGTCACACGAACTTTGTTGTGATCAAACATCTGGCGAAAAAAAAACAACAAAGAACTTTTGCATCAGTCAAAAGACATCTTCTGTCGGCAATTGCCCAATTCGTTATTGTATTTAACACAAGAACACTTAAAGTTACGTTACCAGATTAGATCCAGCCTCTAAAACACAAACATCTTCAGGAAGCTGCAAAATAAAATTCATTAACGAGAAACGTTCGTGTAAGAACAGGCTCACTGGATTAGGCTTATGATGAGAAAGCCACTCAAATGGAACATGCTTAATTACTTGCTTAGGCCGGGAATCATCCCGAGCAATCCTAAAAAAACCTTTCCACACGATCTGATCAGCGAGCATAGCATCTCTTATCCTTTTGGTATTATCTAAGAGGGTGCTATTCTCGATCTCAATAATTCTTCACATGACACTCAGCCTCATTTAATAATTTTCTATTATTGCTATACAGGAAATGAATCAAAGGTAAAAGAAAAACTGGATTGAAGGTTGTAGCCTTACTTGTACAACATACTGATCCTGGGGTGTGTCCATCGGTACAAAACGAATCTGAGGAACAGTTCTGTGTCGCTCGTAAACAACGCAGTATTTTTTAAATATGTCCATGTCATCAAAATATATCTGAAAAGATGAGCAATTTGCAGCTTAATTAAAACTCAAAACAAAACAACACCACACAAAAAAACAAACAAGCAAACAAACAAACAAAATAACCTTTGCACATCTGAACAGATAACCTATTGTACATTCATACCGTCAACGACATCTCAGACAAACGCCCAAAAGTCCAAAAACTTTTCATGCAACGATTCTACTCTGAGTGAGTTAAGTTCGTGATTGGTTGGACATGTGTCAGATCAAGTTCGTCTGACTGAGTTTTAACCGACAAAAGCGTTCTATCCGTCCGTTTCAGACTGATAGAGCGTATGCAAGAAAAATAACACGATCATACTATCACGACGTCCGACGGAAGAAGGACATGGTCTTCCCGAAAACAACAAAACCAGATCAAACCCGACACAATAACGGCAGGAATTTAACCCGGTGTTCTGCAGTGGTTGAAACAAGGATGACAAAATATCGAATGAAATATTGACTAGTTTTCTAGGCATAAACTGGGTTTGCCAATTTCTATATAGGAATTGAGAGAGAAAAATTGTTGTTTCTGGCTACAGAACTTTCATCAAGGTGATTTTACACGGGAGGATTTGCAAAGACAATTTTTTGTTTTTTGTGCAAGTGTTGCAAGGTTGAAACAGTGTTGTAGCCATTTGAAACAATTTCGCTACAATGATACAACCCTGAGTTTCGCTAAAAATCGTTCTCTCCAATCGTCCCGTGTAACATCACCTATATAGTATCCAACGTAACAGCTCTTCATAGAATGATGATGTGAACTGCAGAAATACAAATTTTAAATGAAGATGTGACCGCCGCAGTGGTAATTGCAATTTAAGCAATTGCAAATTAACCCGAAAAAAATTCCGGGACTTCAACGGGATTTGAACCCATGGCCTCTGCCTTAGGTGACGTGAACTGCGGAAATACAAATTGTAAAAGAATATATGATCGTCGTCGCAGCTCTTCATAGCTTTGCCCACTCACTTCTTGTTTATCTTCAATAAAAGTTTTCCAGTTTTCTTTTCTAGGATCTTCTTCAGGCACTGTCACTATCTAGTTGTAAGAGAAAAAAGTGCAAATATTATAATACAACATAGAACAGATCATTTAATTAAAATAACTCATTTCATTTGAAGGTGCATCTCGTCATGACTACTCACGAAAGATACATGTGCAACTAAGAGCGTCCTTTTGTCAAGTTCAACGAATTGATCAAGTACTAAATATTGTCAATCATAAGACTGGGTGCAACTCGACAGCACGCTAAAAATCACGTTTGGTGACATGTGACTTGCGGTGGGAAACTCCCCACCCCCCCCCCCCTTTGTTCCTACGCCCACTTCATAATGGGGGAGGGGTCGGAGAGGATTTTTCACTTTTTTGTATCACTGGCTCAGAGACAAGAGTCCCCGCCCAGTCTGAATCCAAATCAATTTCCTGTTATGATAAATGAACAAGAGGTAACGAAAACAAAATCTTTATGTACCTTGTAGTTTTTTCCATCAGCATTAGTTATGATGTAGAACTGATTTCCTCTATGGTCTACGTAATATTCCATTCCCTGCTGTCTGGGATGAAGAGGCCGTGAAACAAGAGACCCATCTCTAATGTCAGCGATGCTGACCTGTTAAACAAAAGGAACACACCGATTTCAATAATAAATATAATTAGCCCATCAATGCAGACACTTAAGGTGCAGTGTACCATCCCATGAACATTGTCCTTTTAAAGGACCTATCACAAATTTTATCAAATATACAAATCTCTCTCTTTCTTTTGAAAAATATCAAGCTTGTGAAACAACCCACGTCCCTCTGAGCAAGCTCTCCAGGGCGCTCTGGCGGCGGGGCCGGAAAAGGAAAGAGAGCGTGCAACTGCGTCTCTTGAATTTGAATATCTGCATGGAAAAGTCGATGGGAAATACTGATTGGTGAAGATGACATTTGTAATGACGTCATTACCCTTGGCGCTTGTTTATCAATGTTTGTTTACATTTGCGCTCGTTTCCGCTTCCCGCTGGTTGGCGGCAACCTGACAGCTCAGTCGAAGGGGAGCCACAGGGGAATTGGAGGTGGAATTCAAATTCTACAGACATATATGCAAGCTCTCCTTCTTTTTCCTGCCTCGCCGCCAGAGCGCCCCGGAGAGCTTGCTAGCAAGTTACCCACGATTTAACAAACTGACCCCGACGAAGTTGTCATTCTGTTGGGATTTTAATAGACTACGAGTAGTCCCCCATTTTTCCTCAGGGATAGTAGAGCGAGCGAAACGCGATCGCGCGTGAAAATTACCCCATGCGAGAAAAGGAGACACGCAGCGGGGCCTCATTTTTCTCTCTTCCCGCCGCGTGTCGCCATTTCTCGTGTGGGGTGATTTTCACGCGCGCTCGCGTTTCGCACGCTCTACTATCCCTGAGGAAAAATGGGGGACTACTCGTAGTCTAGGATTTTAAAATTTCTTAATCTAAGGTACATACCTCAGAGGTGGATCTTGAATTACAGTTGATGGTAATAAATTTTCTGTCTTTAGTAGCACTGACATCTACTATATACCTACAAGATGACATAAATGAAATTTCACATTGCAAGTCAGTTTAAAAAACAAACAAACAAAGCAAAAAACAAAATAAAACCACTTTATTTAAGTATCAATGTATTTGCCACGAAAAATACTAGCTGGGGACACTATTTCGACTTCTCCAACTGGAAATGGGGCCGCCATTCGACGTGGTCATCAAAGCCACTCGATGGTCCAGCCGCTTATGTCACTAAAACCCTGAGTGTTGATCCGGCCCCAGGATACCATGCGACCTCCCCCCCTGCAGTCAAGCGCCCTACCGATTAAGCTAATCCTGCCGCGGTTAAAATGTTGCAAGTTCATATTGTAAAGAATGCCTCTGCTTGAAGTCGTTACGTCATGTCACATCACGCCACGTTATGTAACACTTTATCACCCTACGTTACGTTACATAATTTATGTTACGTTACGTTAAGTTATGTTGTGTTAAAAGAACGACTCCTTTTTCATTCCGGTCAGAGAGGTTGAGAGGATGATTAATAATTTTTTTTTTGAGAATTACATTGCAAGTTCATTTGGTAAAGAATACCTTTGCTTGATGTTGTTACGTCATGTCACATAGCACAACGTTATGTAACACTTTGTTAAGCTAAGTTACGTTACGTTAAGTTATGTTGTGTTTAACTAACAACCCGTTTTTTTTTTTTGCCTCGATCAGAGAGGTTTAGAAGATAACTAATCAAAAATTTGAGAATCACATTGCAAGTTCAAATTGTAAAGAATACCTTTCATCCTTTTCTTCATGAAGGACAGTGTCCTGAAATATACTTTTACAAGTCTCATGCCTTAAAAGAGCATAAGGTCGTTTCATGCCATCAGGCCTGGTATAGTAAAGGCTGAGATCATTGCTTCCCCATTCTAAGAAATGAAGTGGACGTCAACAAATCAAATGATGAAAGGATGCTTAATATAGTTAAAAGGACAACTTCTCCAATTTGGACACCAAAGGGAAAGATGAATAATGGGTTACACCGTGCAAGTTAGTAAAAACTTTATTTATTCCCTATATTGTCCAATAGGTTAACCAACGTCTTGCTCCAACAGCACTGCTGTCTTCAAATAAAACTAATAATAAAAATAATAATAATAATGATGATATTAATAATAATAATAATAATAATAATAATAATAATAATAATGATAATAATAAACATGCACAAGATGTTACATCCTAAAGCAGATGTGGAAAGGCTGTACATCCCAAGAAAAGATGGAGGTAGGGGCCTGATTGATGTAGAAATAGCATTCAAAACTGCAACAATAGGGCTTGGTCACTATCTGAAGCACAAGGAAGGGCAATATCCAAAGCAGGTGCTTGAACATGAAAGATCTAAAGCCAAAAATTCAATATCCAAGAATGCTACTAAATTCAAAAGGGAAGTAACAATGCCAGTGAATGAGAACAGAGAAGATAAATCTGCCTCTGAAAATGCTAAAGCCCTGAAACACGTGTTTAAGTCCAGGATGAAGTCAATGAAAGAAGAAAAGTGGAAAAACAAAGCATTGCATGGCCAGTATCCAAAGATCCTAGAGAAGCCTCATGTAGACTCTGGCACCACCAACAAATGGTTGTCAAGTAATTTGAAAGGAGAAACAGAGGGATTACTTGTAGCAGCTCAAGACCAGGCAATAAACACCCGAAACTACCAGAAAGTAATATGTGGCCAGCCAGTGGAGAGCAAATGCAGATTGTGTTCGCAACATGAAGAGACAGTGGACCATATTGTATCTGGATGTGAGGTATTAACCAAAACAGAGTACATCTCAAGGCACAATGATGCTGCAGCTATAACAGCGAACAGACCAGATATCATCGTTAAAGATTCAGTGAATTCCACCTGCAAACTTATTGATATGACTGTTCCATCAGATAGAAACATCGCACTAAAGGAAACTGAAAAAAAATGCAAGTACAAAGACCTAGAACTAGAAATACAGAGAATGTGGCATATGAAAACCGTAGTGATCCCTGTGGTTGTTGGTGCGCTTGGTACAGTGAAGAAGGGTATGGTAGAAAACATCAAGAAAGTATCAGAGAGAGCTACTATGACAGAGATTCAAAAGATCTGCATGCTGGGATCTGCACGAATCCTTAGAAAGGTGCTCAGTGTATGAACAGAATGATTGACTTGAGTGACTGACGCTCTAGGTGCATGGTTTGTGCCCGGCTGATGCACAAAAAGAACACCAGCAAAGACTGTGATAATAGAGACAATAATAATAATAATAATAATTATAATAATGAGTATAACAATAATAAGAACAATAATAATAATAATATGGGGTGGGCAAACTGACCTATAGATCGTTTTCACTGTTATGCGACAACAAAATAAATTGGAAACCGTCCACTGCAAGAAGCCAAAAAACTGAAATGTTGTTAAAAACTAATTTTTAAACAATTTTTCCAAGTCTTAGGTCTTTGTGGCCCAGAGTTTCTGAGTTATTTACCGAAACGTTTCACGCACCTTTGTAGAGCTTTGTATGGAGACGCCATGTTGGTGCACAGTTTTGGTGCACCAATATGGCCGCCGAAAATCAACAAAAACATTTGGAGTACACTTTTTCTATAAAAGATCCTTCTTTTCACTCGAGAACTAGCATACGTGCGCATACAAAAATCTTCTAATACTTGGAATGGTTATACTGCCGAAAATCAAGAGGAGATACTTTTTTTCAACGAGACAGCATTCCTATTTTGGTGTCACGCACTGTGAAAACTCGGAAGTTCAAATTGCTGTATTTTCGAAATGAAACATGCTACGGGGATGAAACCTTTTACAAAGATTTACTTTTTGTTTATCTTCAACCTAGTGTAAATAAGAGTTCGTAAAATCGCGCTATTTTGATTTTACAGTTTGATGACGTCACTGTGAAAGCCATCTATTTTTCAAAAGTATCCAAGTGCCCACATCACCACAGAGAGGTTTTCCATGTTATAGACTGGAAGGGATTGTACATGAGTATCCCTTTTGACTGGCTGCTAATTAACAAATTGGCGGTTGGAAGATTGCTTATGTAAATATACAAGAGAACTTACCAAAATTTACAACATTATGTATAACATCTATAGTATTCATCTGGCCTTCATAAGCTTCATTTATGTAACAGGAATAGGATCCATCGCCTTTTCTGTCGAGCAGATAGGCGATGTACTGAAAAAAAAAATACAAGACAAAAATGCAAAAATACAAGACTGTTGAATACCTGTTTCACTATCTAGGCTATATAATGATTTTTAGTTGTGTGATATGACTTGAGCTAATTTACACGTTTGTATTTGGGGATCAGTATAAGATTTCAGGAAATTAGCCATCCCTCCCATATCCAAAATTAACACTTCCAACTACAATGCAGTTAGTGGGGCAAAATGGTAGGTTAAGGGAGGGGTAGATTGGAAATTTTCCTAGAGTCTAATACAAATTGAATTTTTCACTCAAGATTTACATATACCAGGATCAACTTTTTTTTAAAGCAAGTAGCATTCAGTGTCAGGAACAACCAGGCCCTCAATGAAAAAGCACTTAAATGACAGTACAGGTTCTGGCCCACTGCTGTATTGCATCCCGCATCTGTGCTATGAGTATCAAATTTTCCAAGTAGTCCTTAAACTCCCATGGCCAAAAGCAAAATATTATGGTTAAAGCTTGTGTAAAATCCAAAATATTCAAAATATAAATACTGTAATACTATGTTACTTAATTTAAAAGGAAACCCATAGAATGTTGTCTATAGATCAAAATAAAGAGTAACAGAATTAACTTGCATTAGCTTGATCCAGAGTCTATCTGTACTCAGGCTCTACATATATATGTACAAAAGTGTGAACCATTTGTTAATCTTTCCACAACTTTTTGCAGTATCTTAAGTCAGAGAACTAGCTGAGTTCATTTCACGGTGGAATATTATAGTGAGTTATGAACAGTCAAGGTAAAAAAGTACACAAAAACAGACAACAAATAAATCAACCAGGTTTATCACATAAGTACCAGTGAAAGTTATTAACAGCACCATACCCTTCTTGAGGGAGACATCTTAATGACAGGAATGGACACATGAGGATATCGCTCTATGAGCTCATTTTGATTTAGGATTATTTCTTGTTCACCATAGGAACCATCTACAGAAAATAGGGGTTCCATTTAAAAATATAGATGGTAATAAAAGACAACAACAACAAAAACTCTGGGGTGCCATACAGATAAATTAAACAGTCTTCCTTAGGGTGCAGAAGCTAATAGTAAATTATAAATAATTTTCAAGAGGGGAGGGGTCACATCCATCCAGTGCTAAATAGCCTTAATCAGCATTTAGGTTTGTCATTTATTATTGTCCAGATCAGGGATCATTCCTAAGGCTTCTTATGGAGTATGATCAGATTTAAATTGAGATCTTCTAATATCAGAAGCCTTGTTTTACATGGCATTTTAAAATACCTTGAATCACTCACACAATTAAATGTTTTTTTGTTTTTGGAACCACACAACCCCTGTCTTAGATTCCCTAAAATATTTTTGTCAAGTCATATTGTCTTGTTTTGAAGTGGTCCAAGAAATAGGATCCACTATTCTTCTTTGAGGAAAGCTGGGAACATCATTTTGTTATTTTGTTACAGTGATACAACAAATCATTAAAAAAAATTATAAAACAAAGGCATTTCAGTTGTATAATTCTTATAGATGGAACTGCCTTGGTTATTAAGCATGTTTACTGGTTATAGTGTAGGCTAAGAGTGAGCATTTCACTCACCTTCTAATATTTTTCTTCTACAATATACAGGAAGATAAGATCCTTTAGGTGGATTGCTTAAATAATAAATATATCCATCTAGCTCCTGCAAATGAAAACAAGAAATTAAGACAAAGGGAAAGGATAAGGGCGCACACGAGCTAAAGGCCCAAACGGCCGGAGCTTATACCAGTTTCCATAGCATGAAGCATTGAAGCATGCCTAGTAGTATTGCTACTCCCCGCTGGATGGGATACTAGTCCATCACAGTATGGTGCCAGTAACCATTTATATGCCTGAGTGAAGAGAGACAAAGTGGCGTAAAGTTCCTTGTCTAAGGAAACAACTTACTTCAGGGACTGATTCATCATCACTGTGCTTTTCAAGCCAGTCATTCATTTCCTCGGTCAGCTTTTCTTGGAAGCTTTCTGTGTCAGCCAGAACAGCTTCTGCATAGCTGTGAAAGGAAGCAAGATAGTAAACTCATAAAACAACAACAACAACACAATATTATCAATTTCATAACTTATATCAGGAAATCCATACAAAAATACAGCTGATCAATTGGAAAAAAAAATCTACCTGTTTTCTGCTTTTATGTAATTCCGTACAGCCTGAAATTGGCAACAAATGACCAGTTATCTAGTATCTAACACTTACTGCTTCCTCTTTTTGGTTACTAGGAAACCTCTTTTTGTCTTTAATATAACAAATCAGCTTATCAACTTGTAAACTTTATCTCATATATAAAAAATGTACTTAATCCCATTACAGTAGTATTTCCCTCTTTCTCTTTTTCATGACAGTTTAATTAACCTCCTTTTAAGCAGGATCTAGGAATATTCCTTTTAACATCTGCCCTCCACCCCCCTTTCCTTCCCACTGATGTAGTGTTGCTGTATAGAACCTTTTCAATAGTAGGACTACAGAAATTCAGTGTTTTTACAACACTATTCATGAGAAAAAAGTTCAACATCCACCACTGATGTTGTAACTTTTTCTTCATCTCTTTGGAAATTAAATAATTCTTGGTATTTTCTCCTTCAGAAATTGACGTTCAGAACACCATTCAGAAAAACGTCTCTCTTGTATTAGCTACTCGAACTAACCAGAAAATCAAGACTTATCAAACTAATGATCATGGTCTGAGTTCTCATGAAAGGGCCATGGACTAATTAAGGAGAAGTGCGGTACTGGTCACAAAAGATAATCAACACTTTGCTTACCTTGGATCCACGGTTTTTAAGCCAGGAAAAATCATCTTCAAGTTCGACCCCGTGTACAGTCTGGTGATTCGCGATTCTCTTTGGCTTCGGTTCACTCACGGATACTCCAAACAGTCTTGATACAAAACTTAGCGAGGACAAACTACGAGAGCGCGCGGAATACAGTGGGCGCACCGGCAAAACGGCGACCTTCACCAAGCGACAGATTTGCATTTTTGCAGCTTAATTACGGTTTAACTACAAATTCAGATATTTTTCTCTCTTTGCACCATTTTAGTACCCAAAACATGAAAATATTGATGGATATTTTATCCCCTTTTACCCTTTTTTCCAAGGAACATACGCCAAAGGTGTTCAGCGGTAGCTTTAGAAAGGAAGGAAGAAGATGTGTATGCGATCATTGAAAATTCCTCAAAAGTCGGCAACCACAGGACACCCAGGCAGCATGACAATTATGGTCTGAATATGATAAATAACTGAAAAGTCGTTTTTAATAGAGGATGCTTGATGCTGGAAAGATTGTTATTGATGAGGGTTGTCTCAAAGCTGCGAAAGGTCGTAGGGCTGAGCTTTCTTTAACAATCCGTTTCCTGCAACATATTGGTCTAAAATAAACGACTACCGTTTACCACGCAAGTCAAGTCTTTTTCTTTTTTAAAAAATAATAATGCCTGATTTCTGGAAATCAGCTGAACTTAGAAATTGTCACCGAATAAATTGGGAAAGTTACCTAGATCAGACTTTCCAATTAGCACCGTGACCTTCGAAGAATTTACTGCACATGTGTAAGCCGCGACGAAGCCCTAGTGGTAAACCCAGGGTGAGCAGATTTAGTTCATTATCCCAAAGATTACTTCTAGTCAGGCTGTTTATTTCCGTTATTTTTTTTGTTCATTTTTTCATCAGTGTTGTCTTTGAAACCTTTATTTAATGAGTTTTCTTCTCTATTCTACCTTTCATTTACTACTCCAGCTATTTGTCTCTACTGCTCTCTTAAAGTTTGAAAGCATTTGTCAGGCAAATTACAAATTAAATCACTCTCCTTCGGAAACTAACTGTCAGTACCATTTTCCCACCTAAAGCACAGCTAGAACTTCCGGTAGTAAAAACTAAGCCAAACCAAAATCTGCTGATTTGGTACAATATAAGGCGCATCGTAGGGCTTACTGAGAGGTCTTTTCAATCCCCATGGGATGGCCAATCTACCTTTGTACAACTCGATTGATAAAATACTAAATTTGTGTACCTTGTTTATTTGCAGTGTTGACCTAAAGTCCACTAAGTTCTACCAAGAGACTATAAAGGGGACAGAGAGGGCACCCCCAATATACACCCTATTCCATAGGTAATTCGTCTCGAGTTATTTTTAGAATCGGGATAAAGTTACCTCGCGCGAGGCGTGGATGTTTCGTGGAGGTTTCGCATGACCAAACACCGTGCAAAACATGTCGGGCGAGAGGCAATGAAAGCCTAAAAAGATCGAGAGCATTCCTGAATATTGAAGCGAAATGAGTCGGCGCTCACCTGGGAAAAAGGAATCGCTGGACTCTTTGACAACCCGTGAAATCAGTTTAACTCGAAGTTGTCGTAACTTCAGTGTTTTAATAAAATGAGAAATTTCACCGGTCTATCGAAACCGGTCGTTTGTACAATTTAGGGAGTTTAAGATCCAACGACGCGGACGACAACTAGAACGTCAAAAAAACAACAGGTTTAATTAGCAAAACAACAACTTCGCACGTGCAGCACACTTTTTTGTTCATTTCTTTCCCATTTTTGCACGACTACGACGTGAAAATGCCTAATTTCGAGTTTTATGGAGGACGTAAATAAGCAACGACGAAATTTTATTTCTTTTTCTGTGCTTGAATATGGTCCCTTGAAATTCAGCTTTAGGAGGGTTTGCCTACAATTGACAAAGTAAGTGGGTAGGAAAAGTCGCTATAAAGACTGAAAAAAAAAATAAACATCAAACCAGAAATCGCTCTCTTCAAACTGTAAATTATAAATGATCCTGAGAGAATATTCAGTGTGTTAAGGTCTGTTAAGGATTTCCCTGCTCTACTGTTAGCTCTATACAAGAGAGGAAGGGCGATTCTTTTTTAATTTCGGTTTCGCTGACACAGCTTTCGCAGAAATCTCCCTGTAGTCGTTTTCGTCGACAAAAGGAATAGCAAAATCGCTCTCGGCGTCTTCCCCCATTTTGTTCTGCGTCATTTCGTGAAGGACGCGTGGCTCTCAGCGTGGGTCATCCACGCGGAAGACATTCGCGCTATGTGATTGGCTGTTGTCTAATCCCCCTTGAGATCTGTGGTGTTAAAAATAACTCGAGACGAATTACCTGTGGAATAGGGTGTATATGGGGGATGCCCTCTCTGTCCCCTTTATAGTCTCTTGGTTCTACCTATCACGAAACAGGTTCAACCTAAAGATAAAAACAAACTAACTAATCAAGGTACACCAAATGTATTTACCTAGGGGAGTAAACGTCAGTAACTTTTCGTAGTCGGTTCGCCCCATTTGGGCTGGAGTGTATGGGACTGAAGGTGTCCGGTTAACAGTCGAAAGATGGTGCCTGAAAGGAATACAAACTTACCATAATTTTAGGCCCGTGCCAGTGCTCAGCATTTGCGCTTATTTGTAGTCGCAGCCTTTGCTTTTTTCCTTTTGATTTCAAATAAAAGAGAAAGGAAGAAAGGCCTGACATGATCGTCTCAACTGACATCTCAAGCCAACTCTAGTTATACTTCATGGCGCGTCTCAAGAAAAAACAAACGTCAGCTCTGGGTCGAAGGACGAACACAGAAAGAGAAAAAAAATTGTGAAGCTATTCTCTGCAAAACGGATGTCGTATCTGCTCGTTGATGTTTTTGCGTCCTGTGCGTAGTATTTATCCGGCCTACGGTCCTTTCAAGGCGTCATCTCCGTTTTGTGGGCCACTTTTCCTATAATATCCAAACAGATAAATAAACTGTTCAAAAATTGTTATCTTCGATTTTCTATGATTCAAAGTTTCTTTTTTATTAAGATATAAAACTTTTTTGAACTTAGGTTTACTTAGTCGACAATGCTTTTGACTTTGACATATGAAAAGGTTTGAACTCGCTTGAGATTGTTAGGGAAGTCTTTCAATAAAGGACGTGGCAGAATGTTTACTGATCTTCTAAAAGATTAAGGGTTAGCGAGCGAAACAATTAATAAATTTATACTTTAGAGCGTTTAAAAGCTTGGCTATTTTTTCACTTGCGTTTCAATCTTGACGGAAAAAGGAATTTATCTCACAAACACAGATGGCGGGCATTATTTCATTGGACATAAAGCACTTGGCTTCTGTTCCGGTCAGCAACGCAAATATATAATTGCAATGCTGTAACAAAAACAAACGCCTGCTGACGCTATTCTAAAGTTAAACCGACGCGATAAAGCTCTTGGCTATTAAAAGAACTAAAATTTTTAAAGATTGTGAGAATAGATCCGCTTGGGTCACTTGCGGTAATCAAAAGAATCATGGCGTCTTTAAGTGTTACCTTACCTCTTTTTGAAAGATTGAAGAAAAAAATTAAAAGAAAGAAAGAAAAGCTGCAATGCATGAAAAATTGCTTCAATTCTTCTGCTATAACAAATTGTAACGCGATCAATCCCTGATAAACCGGTTCTCCGATTGTTTAAAGACTATCAAAAGTAGAAAAGATAGATCACTTCCGTGTAGGTCACTTAGCCAAACCACTGAACGCGTCTTCTATTACGAAACAATTTATTTGTAAAATAAAGGTTATTCAGCTTCTTTTTTATTATTATTATAGGGCAACAACACCACATAACGTACATGCACCTGTCATCTTTAGCCGGTATAAAACTGTCAAAAGTTTCGCGATTTTCCTCTGTCTTAACATTATTGATCTTTTTTTTTTCTTTTTCATTTTATTGTCACTTATTTAAAACTCATTACCACTCAAACCTTTCATTTAAATCAAAAGTGAGTCCAATGAGCTTCGTGGTATAAATTAAAATCTTTGACAGTTACGTACTTAACCTTATTAAAATACATTTGAACGCTGACGCGAACAAGAAGTGTATAAAGCGCGACTCTCAAAACTGTTCAAGCAGACAACGTAAGATCTTGTATTGACCTCGAAACTCTCCAAATTGGAACCGTCTTAACCTCGTTGCATCGTCGCTATGAAGAAATTCTCCTCTTTATTGGTTTTTCTTTGTCTCGTTGCTGCAGTCTTGATTTTGACTAGCTTACAACCTACAGAAGCATTTGCCGTACAGAGGAGGCGCCCTGGCAGAGTGTTGTCTAAGAAATCAGAGGTAATAAAATGTTTTAGCTATTTTTATTGAACCGTTTAGGTAATACACTTTTCCTCTTCCTCGAGCCCTAATTTCCAGTAGAACACTCTTTTCTTATAAAAGTTACTAGTAACTTTTAACTATTCTTCTGAGACCGGTTGAACCAGACCTTTTTGATTCGATTTGAACCTTAAAACTGAACATCTCTTCCTCGAGATTTTCTTGTAAATGTTTTGTTGTAAAATTCAACCGAATAGGATGTATTAGTCTAAAAAGCCGTATTGTTCTTCTCATATAAATCATTGCAAAGCAGTGTCTGCTGTTGTATTTAAGCAGTCATTTGGTTGAGATCAGATTCGCTATATTTAGTAATGTTCAAACCAAACAAGTAATAATTATATCATGTTTCTTTAAACTGGAAACAGGTGGGTAGAATAGATCTTCCCAAGAATTTTTTTTCTTTTTAAAAACTGATTTTCTCACTCTTTTTTTTAAACCAAAAAGGAAATATAGAAAAGGTCTCATATTTTTTAGATGTAGGACTCAGTCCGGAGTTGTGATTCTCAACCTTAAAGTAATTAATTTCAACGGAAAAGTGGCGGTTTGCAACGGCTCCAAAAAATAAGCGTTCACGGATTAGAGTGAATGATATGATAGAAAAAATGTACTTTCTTTTTTACAAATTTCTTTTCTTTTCTTTCATTTTTCGTGGCACACTTAAGTTTACTGGATTGTCTCGTGAGCGATATTAGAAATTACTTCTATCAGTATTTTTATAAACTCCCCATAAAGAGGACGGGTTGATGTTTTCTTGCGAAATGTACTGTCCGGGCACAAGTCTTTGTTTTCTTTTAATTTATATTATGAAAGGTTTGGGGAGATCTGAAGAATCATTAGAACTGCCAAAAATGTTTAATCCCTACCTATAAAACTTATAAAGCCTAACGTTTCTGTCGATATCGCCTTTGGGGAAGACTTGGCAATCACGGAAAGTTAAGCACATTATTCACTGTTAAATAAGAAATAATAAAAAAAGTAAATCGATCAACATTTTCAGACTACGTGTGTGTTAATGAAAAATATATAACATCAGCTACATTAGATGTTTTTTAGGAAGTTCGCAAGAATTATACTGACAACGCCCATGCCATTTGTTTTATATATAGTTAACAATTTTGTTATTTCTATATTTAACTAGAAGTTAGTGTCATTGTTTTTGTTTTTTGTTACCTTCGTTTTTGTTGTTTATTCAGTCGTCTTTTTTCTTTTAATAAAAATTCTTTAAAAGTTTTTGTTTTAAAATATAGTTGAACTTGTTGATTGCGAATATTTGCTGCTTCTCAAGCTGCCCTGTTAACATCTCGTTCCCTTTCGGCATTAGTCAAAGGCCGTAACAGAACTTCTTTATTAAGAAATGAGCAATCGCCGTGGAAATTTTGGACAATTTGTGTCTAAATACTTTATTCATGACCTTCAAATATTCAAATGTTATTTAATTTAATATCATTTAATGATCAAACCAAAGCTAAATGAGAGGAAATTTAAATGAAATAACGACAAATAATGCTCTCTTAAAATTTATTACCAGCCTTTTGCATTCGAATTTTGTCAAAAAGATCGAGGGTTTTTTTTTTAAATTTTTTTTTTTTCAAATTTGACTAAAGACTTTAGATGGCGATGTTTTATGGGTTTTGAATTGAATTTTTTGGCCACTATATTAATATGATAGCGTAAAATGGACCAGCCTTTTCTATTTCAGAGGGTAGCAATAATAATCATTTTAGGTGGTTCTGATTATAAAACAAGATTTATCTCTTGCTGGCCATGCGCATATCAAGTTTGCTTCGAATGAATGGCGCAAGATGTGCGCAGGCTCAGCTGATGCTCAGTGAGGGAGCCACCTCAGTCGGCCCGAGAAAACAGGCGACACTTCGCTACCCCACCACCACCACTGGTTTCCCTTCGAAATGACATCTGAGGAATTGGAACGAGCGCAGAAATTCCACACTGATGACGTATGGGTAGTGTCGTCCCTGATTTGTTGAAGCAAATTTTCAGCTTATCAGAAGTGGTGGCGTAGCAAAATGTCGGCAATTTTCTCAGGCTGCCAACTCAGATGACGAAACTGATAACTCTAATCTCCTACCCAGATCTCACTCTGTCTCTCTTGGCCGCGAGAGATCTAGGTACGAGATTAACTCTAAAAATAGGGGAATTGAAGTTGAGTGCATGTTATGCCATAATACTATTTCCCTTGTTTGTTTCTGCTTGCAGTTTGCTCGTTACAAAAAGGATATCTGTGAGGTCGCAAGACAACTGAACTGTCCAAGAGAAGACCGATGAAAAGAAAAGGACTGAAAAGATCATATAGAATATTAGGAAGACATATTTTTGAAAGGAACAGAAATGACTAAAACTGCAAAAGCTTTCGTGATTATGATAGAGTAAACCTCATTTGTCTCTAATAAAATACAATTAATGTTTACATTACATATAATTTGTCAATTTGCTCTGCTCATATGCAGATGGCTGGACAGTGTGATGCGGGGAGAATGTAGCCTGTGTACAGAGGGGGGACGTCTGTACACAGGCTAGGAGAATGAGATGGTGCTAATATGGTAATTTCACAAAAACAAGTAGATGTATAAACCGAACAAATAAAATTATAATGGTAATGATAATATTAGAACGGTGGGATAGAGAATGAAGACGGCAGTTGAAGACGCACCTTTGCTGCTGGGAAAAGAATGCCTGAAAAAATTTCAGGCTAGTACGGGATTCGAACCCTTGATACCGGTGCAGCGCTCTATCGCCCCATGTCAAGGTAATTTGGATTCCTTAATCTGGCCCAAGGAAATTTTTCCCTTTGTGAATCCGGTACACTGGGCTTTAGAATCTAGAACTGATTCAGTTCTATGAATCCGAAATCCCACTAACGATTGAAATCCGGAAACCAAGACTACTTATAACAAGGGATCCGGAATCCGTAGCGTAAGACCCGGAATCCACAGCGAAGAATTCAGAATCCAAGACTGTCTTCGACTACCTTACATTATTACTTACCAGCCAATTGGAGCTGGACATGCCTGAAGATGAATTAATGAAGACATGTATACGCCACTTGCACATTTCCCTCGGCACAATGCACCTTATTTGCCCCTCAAAGTTTTGCATAAGCCGTTGTTTTCAATTTCTCTTGGGACGTATGTAATGCCCATGGGAAATGAAAAAAAAATTGTTATGTATGTTTTTTATGAAAACCTTTCTCCATAATACTACCCCCGAGCCTAAACGGGGGACTGGATGGGCGTGTACAAATGTTAGTTTGCCAGTTAAAATTTTGGAAATTCTTCAGTTATAAACAAAAAACGAGAAGTCCAAAGACTACTTCAAAGCTGATCATAACAACGTGTATTTCTTTTTTATAACAATATTTCGGCTGGCCATACCAGCATTCTTCAGATTTACAGATGCCACTGAATTTATGATAGGGGCTACAATATTCTGTTTGAGGAGAATGTCGCAATAAAAACTTGTTTAATTTTTTTTGTTCTTAATATTTTAGCTGATTAGATCTTTTTTTCTGGAGATTCAACTTTGAAAATCAGCAGGATCTTCGTCCACGTTTTTGGCAGTTAATTTCTTTATCAATTTGACAGTTGTCAGTTAAATTTTAGGACAGTTTTGTAAGTTGTCATGCTGCTGATGCTGTTAAATGATTATTAAAAATTAACTATGAAACTTATTTGTTAATTTTTCATCCGACATTTACCTTAAAAAAGGCATGTATAATGTTGATTTAAAATTATGTTCGAAAACCGATGCAGTAATACCATACTTTTTATCAGTTTTTCTATTGAAATCATTTCAACTGGCCCTCCATTTCTCAAGTGTTGTGTTATTCTGCTCCGGTACAAAGAGTTTTGCTGGAAAGAGTTCCAACATTCCCAACCATTAAGCTGATCAAAATTTATACCTTCTGAATACTAGGACGTAGATCCTACGAAAGTCATCAAGAAAGACCGTATCTGGATCGTCTCCTTAAAAGCTGACAATTGCTTCTATAACACCCTCATTATTAGCAACCATCGTGGAAGTGTATACCTTCTGGTGCGTTCTCGGAGATAGAAAATTTGAGATCATGGTCAATTTTACTGCAACAGATGGTACATGACACGCATCAAATTGTTAACTGGAACTAAATGACATTTGAGCGTCCTGCCGCTAAGATTACGCATATAAGAGAGATTAACATTCACGTTTCCGCCTAACGGCAAACGGAAATTTGTACCACGTGACCAAGTTTTCCTTAATTGTCGTTAACTGTTTATCACTTCAACAAAAAAATAAGTAGTTTGACGCCAGTTTTATACATAAGAATTGTTCTGGACAGTTTTCATCTGCTTATTTTCTATTCTGAGAAATTCTCAACTTGAATCTGACTTTTGCCGTTTGGCGTAAACGTGAATCTTAAACTCCCTATAAACGCACATTTGATCACATTGTCTGCCGAAAAGAGTGGAAAACGGTTTTTTTAGAAAACAAATTAAAGGACAATCAGCAGCTTCGTCAGCTGTGAGTTAAATCCAAGGCAAATGTTAGTTGTCAGCTAAATTTTGGCCATTTTTTGTTAGTTGTCAGTTGCCCCATCCATTGGGTTGGGTTGCCTGGGACGAGATCTCTGATCAGTAGGGATCTGGGGATAGAATAAAAATATTGGACGCCTGGCGCAAAGTTACTTAATCATTCTGACGATGTTGGGGATCTTACTGTTAGCCTTTTTGCTGTTTCTTCTTCTCTACCTCGAAATTATTTACTCTCTCCCGTTGTTCCTGTTGATTTTCATCGCAAGAATTTACTTTTCTGATTGCGATACAGTGCTTCATTTCTACGCGACGTTTGCGAAGAAACCGGAACCTCGACTCCGAGGAAAGGTTGTTTGGATAACCGGAGCATCTAGTGGGATTGGAGAGCATTTAGCTTACAGGCTAGCTCAGTGTGGATGTAAATTGGTGCTATCAGCCAGAAGAAGAGATGAATTGGAAAGGGTAAAAAATCAGTGTTTAGGTTCGTATGAAATGAAACACTCAGTCGTTCCGAGTTAGTATCAATATACATGTAGACATCATATATACCCCTTCGTCCCTCTGTCTTAGCCCTTTTGGATCAGTCTATCCTACGAATACAGCCCTCTCTCATCCCCCCGCCCCCACCCCAATCGCCGTGCGTTTTGGTCCCAAAAATTTCATACTGGTGATGTATTAAATCTGTACAGAATCTGGCCAGGAGCTATGATTGGTTGACATACAAAAGGTCACAAAGATCAAATATATAAGGTAGCTGAATCTTCCAAGGAACACTCATTCCTTTGAAAAATATTCACTTCCCAAGGAGTAGTTTTATTTCTGCTGGCACCAACTGTGCAGCTGCACAGAATGCAGAAGCTCATACGAACAATAATCAATAAGGAGAAACAGACATTCAAACAAACTTATGTCTGGAACCCCATGACTACTAGATCAATTAAGTAAACACAAATTTACATCATGAGAACAAAATTGTTTTGAACCAAACTGCAGATGTCTCTAGCAAAATGTATGAGTGGTGGGGAGCATTGAGAGGTTGTGGCTGTGATCAGCTATACACATCTCCTTTGCATCCACAGTAAGGATCAATGACCACACCACATGGTTTCTTTTAGGTGATAAATGAAAAAACAAACAAACAAACAAAAAAAACCTTTGTCTACAACTACTTGTGTTGGCAGCATTTGGTCATAGAAAGTGAAACTTAGACTTTTAGCAGTGTATGTGGTAAATAATGGGTGGCTATAATAACTTTTTTCCCATTGGTTTCATTAAAGTAAATGTCAATACCTCAGGGCTTGGCTTTAAAGCCGACGTTGTGAAAAAAGAAGAAGAACTATCATTTTCAGTAGATGCTGAAGAAAAATAACGTCTGCATGCAAATTTCATTTTTGTGAGAGGCTTAAAAGTGTTCGAAACGAAGTAAAACTTTCTTTACACTCACCGATGCTTAGCTTAAAAAAAAAAAAGAGTGAGTCATTAATGAAGCACTATGTCAAAGTTACGTGTGCCTTTAAGTGAGCCCGTAAGTTACCACGTAAAACAGAAACTTATGAGAGTGCTAAGTGCTTTCCTTGCAACACCCGTAAGTGTACCCATAACGGATTCGTAAGTGACCTACTTAAGTGGAAACTTAAGTGTAGGTTTTATGCAACCGGGGTCCCTGGTCCCTGATGTAACTAAACTGCTATCAGTCTCTTAATTTCCCCAGATTTTGTAAGGAGAGTGCAAGTGAGGACGAGTGTTGAGCTGCATGATGGGAGAAATGTGGCAGCAGCCCAGAAGAATAAATGCACTTCTCCCATCTCATGCCTTTAGGCACACCCATGGTCATTTTTTGTGTCTCCCTCCGACAGACTAAGAAAAATGAGTCATTGCTGGTAGTCGACTATTATGTGACAAATAGTGAATGCCAAAACCTTTCATTTCATTTAATGTGGAGGAGGCCATGCCTGACCTGCCAGTTTTTGTACTAACGTTTTTACACTGTTCTTAATTTTAACCAGTGTCACAGTTTCAGCTTATCTTGGTGCCATTTGCCATCATTTTATTTCTCTAGGCCGCCAGTCCCCTATCAGAAATTATCTTAACGGCACCTATCATATAATTATTATCATGATTGTGGTTTTGCAGGTTGCAATGCTTACAACTGTCAGTCAATAGGCTCATTTTTAAAATCCTTCTTCTCTTTGTTGAGGATGGGTTTATGGGTTTGACCATGCTCTTGGTGGTGTTGATGATTTTTATGGTTGCTATTATTATTAAATCATTATTACATTTTCTTGTAGATGTAGCAAGTAAAATATTTCCATTAACTTTTGAAGAAGATTTTCTTGTTCTGCCACTCGATGTTACTGACTTTCCAACCCATGAAGGCTGTCCGGAAACAGTCATCAAACATTTTGGCAAGGTACCTGAGATTCATGTTTTATACTTGTCTCCAGGAATCAGATTTATCTTAGATTGTTCATCCTTGTCAGTGAATTATAATTGTTGCCACTTTCCTCAACTCTTACTTCCGGGTGATTTGAGACCCTTGGCAAATCCTAAAGGACACTGCTTTGAGACATTTGTTTTTACTCGTAACAACTTCTGTGTGTAGATTTTTTTCAAAATGTAAAAGTGCCTGTGATTACATGGTGGGTAATTCATTGTTAAAAGGCAGTTAGTTGTAACCAAAACAAATTCTCTAGTGTGATCAGTGTACATGTACTTAGGTAGCCCGTCTACAGGCTAGTATTTAGAGGGGGGGGGGGGGGGGGGGAGCAAAACCCAGGGCCCTTCCCGTCGATATCCCACTAAAGCTATTTACGGTACTGACTGAATTTTTCGACTTCAAAGTGGCTGTCATAAAGTGGTAGTTGAACTTCGTGTCGTACAATTTTGCTCTGAAATCATACTTCTAATTTCAAATCAAACTCGTGCTGTGCACTTGTTCAGTTTTAAAATCACGTGTAAGATTTTAGGCCAAATTGCACCCCACTCAGTTCAACTACCTTTATTAATCAAATGTTGTCATCACCCTCAGATTGATTTTCTAGTAAACAACGCAGGCCTTGCTCAAATGGGATCATCTGTGGCCAGTAGTTTGGATGTCGATCAGGCCGTGATGAAGGTTAACGTACTGGGTGCAATCTCGTTAACAAAAGCTGTTCTTCCTCACATGGTGCACAACAAATCTGGCCAAATTGTTGTCGTGAGTAGTGCCTCAGGGAAATGTGGTGAGTTTATTACCCTTTAAGCCTCAGTATCCACATACAAATTCTCCCAACTGATCTCTATGCATTTCCTTACTGAATTAGTTGAGAGACTGAATTTGAAAAACGAGAGCATTTCCCTTTTGGTGATCTTTATATCAATTCTCGTAATCTTTTCTATTGATTCAATATTGGTAATGTTGGGAGAAAACTGATGTTTGTCACTCTTGGCACTTACAGGATTAAAAAGCAAACACTAATTCTTACTCATTTAACCCTTTCACTGCCAGAGTGAAAAAAGGAGTTTTGTAAGGTGGCTCCAACTTTTGAGTCTGGGAACAAACTTAATCCTATGGAGTGACCATTCAAATAAAACCTCTCTGCCTGCGATTTTACATGGTACTATTTGTTTTTCAAAATTTTACGAAATGAAATTGGAATTTTTTTTTGAATTTTGCCCTTGGCCACATTTGGCAGTGAAAGGGTTGAGTATGCCTAGTGGAGATCAAGTCCTCAAGAGTAAGCAACGTCAATAACAACATCAGTAGAGCATTAAGAGAAAAAGGTTGTGAGAAATAATTAAATGACGCGGATCTTTTATAAAATTCTCTCAACTAAAAAAACTGATCTAACGGTGTGACGGTTGTAGAAACAAGTTGATGGAAGTAATTGGGAGTGCTTGGGGAAGGGTGCCCGTGTCCCCTCCTTCAGTTAGTAGGGACCTTACGAAATTACGACGACGACGGCAACATCAAAAAACAAAAGGTTTAGTTAGTAGTTATATAATGATGCCATGGTACTCACTCACTTGGTACTTTTCCCCTATCATTATTCAATTATTTCCGTCATCCCACCCAAAATTTCAATGACGGAATTTAGACTAACAAATTTTTGTACTTTTTTTAATTAATTTCTGAGTTTATCTTCTATCATTGTTCAATTAATTTGTGTCTTACGTCTTGTACTTTTTTCTGGTTATTTTCTATCATTGCATTTTTTTACTGATCATTTATGTCATTACTCGATTAAGCACTGTTATCAACTATTTTCTGGTAAAAGCTGTTATCTAAAATTGAATCAGAAAAATAAAATGGCTTAAAGAGATTAATATAATAATAAAAACACAATGATTAGCAAGGTTATTCCAAATTACGCAAAGAACATTAAGAAGGAGTATATTTTTATAATAGATATCAATAAAAAATGTGAAAAATTTTTAAATAAAATAGACGAAGAAAATGTTTTTAATTCCCCACAAGCTAAAAAGCTTATTATTTATTTTAATAAATTTTTAATTTTTCAAGAACTTGGTCATTTTAAGGATATTAGTAATTATTGTTTTGAAAATGAAGATGTTAATTTTATAGTGTATTTAGAAAGAAAATTAGAAGAAAATATGGATTTATTTTTTAATCCAGTTAGTTTTAAGTTTGAAGAAGAAAAGTATGAGAATGATGAAACAGGTTTCAAATTATTTTTTGAAAGTTTTGAAAAATTTAAGGATAAAATAAAAGAAAAAGACATAAATTTAATTTTTGATAGTGATAGCGATTAAATATGTTTTAATCTCATAACATTTTTTTTGTTATGAGATTTTTTTTATCTAAACGTAAGATAAAAAATGTATTGCTATTGTAAAGATGAGTTTGATTGGTTGATGAAAATGATAGAAAAAGGTAATTGTTTTTCTAAATGGGAAAATATCAGTAAATTTATAGATGATAGTTTTTTAGAATTACGTTATATGAAAAAACGATTTGGTTACTTATTTTATGATGAAAATAAATATATCAAAAAAGTTAATGGTCGTAATGCTATTTGTGTTAATAAAGAGGACCAATTTGTTTGTCGTAAACCTGAAGAACCAACATTTCATGGAATTGATGAAAACGAACCGGTGTTTAATCCAGATGGAAAAACCAATAAAAAGCGTTATCTTAATGTCACCATTCCTATGGAAGACACAGAGCGTTATGAGATTAAGTATTTAGATGAAATTGATAGAGGAGAACCTTATGTTACAAATGGCGATAAATCACAAGACGAAGAAATAAAAAAAACTAAAAATATTCTTTAAAAGATTAAATTGGTAAATCCTGAAATTTATAACAGCGATGATTTTTATGATGTATTATATTCAAAAGAGTTTGATAACATCGAACTTGAGAAAGACCATAAAAAGTTTTATGAACAAGTAAGGGAAATTGTATTATGCGAAAAAATTTAAATGGTAAGATTAATATTAGGAGATTTTCCCAACAAGAATAATCTAATCAAAATAATAAAATGGAACCAAGATCTAGAGAAACTACTCCTACAAAAGAGGATTTGGAATTTATAGTTGATGATGGTTATAGACATGATGTGGATCCAGATTATGTTCCAGATGAAAAATATCTTGTTAGTGGAAAAGAGTTTAAAAAGTTAACACAAAATGCTAAAAAACTTGGTGCTGAATCGCTTGATTATTCAAAACGAAAAAATAACAAATACATGGTTACACTTTCAAGTGGAAAAAAAGTTCATTTTGGATCAACAAAATATGCTGATTATCTTACTCACAAAGACAAAGATAGAAGAGATAAATATCTTTCTAGAGCTACAAAGATTAAGAATAAACAAGGAGAATTAACTTATAATAACCCAGAATCTGCTGACTTTTGGTCCGTTCATTTACTTTGGCCTAAAAAATGATTTAAAAAATAATTTAATAATTATAATAAAAGTGAATTCAAATAAGTGTAACAACGAAATTTGTGCTGCAACTAGATATTATCTTGATGACGGCGATAAATTTAATAGTTTAGAAAAAGAATTAAGAAAAGTATCTGGTAGTTTATTTTCTTTAGAACAAGCAGTAAAAGAACTAAAAGAAAAAGTAAATTTATTAGTAAAGAAAAATGAAAAGTTGGTTTAAGAATAAAAAGGTTTTTTAAAAAATGAATCGCAAAAAAATTTTAAAAGATGGAAAGAAGTTTTATATTCATCCTACTTTTTCTAAATACTCCTCTTCAAAAGACGGTGAAATTTTAAATGTAAAAACTGGAAGAATATTAAAAAAAAATTTGACTGATCAGGGATACTATCAGTTTAGTATCAGTGATAAAAATCTATCCAAACCAAAGAATTACTATATACATAGGTTTGAATGGGAATGTATTAAAGGTGATATTCCAGAAGGATATGTAGTTGACCATTGTGATTCTGTTAAAACAAATAATAAAATTGAAAATTTACAATTACTAACTGTCTCAGAAAACATCAGAAAAGGAAATAATAAACCAATAAAATCATTTAAAATCAAAAATAACAAACAAAAAAATTATGAAAGTATTACTTCTGCTTCACTCGAATTAGATATTTCCTTTTCAATTATTTCTAATATTTGTAGAAAAGTAAAGTATTACAAAACAGTGATTTCCAAAAAAGATGGGGATAGATACACATTTGAATTTTTAGAAAAAAAAGTTTAAAGATTAAATAAATTTATTTAAAATGCAATTGTCAAGTTACGAAAATCTCACCCAAGACAATATTATCTTTAAAGAATCCAAAGAATTTAAAGTAAAAGATAGCAAAATTAAATACAAGCGTATTCCAATTGAAATCAAATATTCGAATGGAAAGAAAGGACCGCTTGTAATCGAAACCCCATTTCTTTTTAGCTTTGGTGTTAATGAAAAGAAAAATCAAGAAACAAAAAAGTTAGTAGGTTATAGTATCCCAGTATGTCTTTGGGCTAAAGATAGCGAACCAAATAACAAAGAAAAAGCATTTTTGGAAGTTATTAATAACGTAACATCTCTTTCTCAACAATATTTAGAGAATGAATACGGTCCAGATTTAGCTTCATCTCTAACTTGTCCATTATATTACAAACAGGAAGAATACACTGATAAAAAAGGAAAGAAGAAAACAAGAAATGATCCATCATCCGCACCAGTTTTTTATGCGAAACTTATTTACTCAGAAAAATCAAAGAAAATTTTATCTTTGTTTAAGGGAAAGGGAGGTAAAGATTTAAATCCTTTTAAATATGTTGATCAGTACTGTAATGTTAAATTGGCATTGATAATTGAAGGAATCTTCATAAGTAAAACTGTGACATCTTTACAAATAAAAGTACATGAGTGCTATGTCAAACCACTCAAACCTAGAGAGTCTTTACTAACAATTGAAGAGGAAGAGGAAAAGGAAGAGAGTGAGAGTGAGAGTGAGAGTGAGGGTGATTATACAAAAGATGGTCTTGAAGCATTAATTGTAAAAGTTAATGATGAAGAGTAATAATAGGATTTATTTTTAATACGAATTTCGTATTAAAAATCAACCAAATCCTTAGAACTAACCCATGAGTTAAATTTATCAGGATATCCACTCCATTTTACTAATGCCATTTTTTTCTTATTATCTCGTCTGATAATCTTTTCTATTCTAAATGTTTGTTGTTTTGTTTTTTGTAATTCTTGGTTGTAGAAAGAACCCTTAATTTCTTCTCCCATCAGATCAACAATTTTATACGTAACAGGTTTTGTAGGTAAAACTTTATCAATAACGAATATTTCTTCTGTCCAGTTTGGTGTGTAGCCTTTATCAAATACCTTCCTCTTATACTTAGAAATTCTAACTTTATCACCAACCGCAAACTTTGATTTACCAGGTTTCAAGTAAATAGTTTCACCGTACAAATTAGACCAAACTTTACTTTCATTTTTCTTTTTACTTGCTTCAACAGGAGTCGTTTTTATACTAGAATGTCTAGAGTTATTGTAATCATCAACTAGTTTATCTATCTTATCCCAGTAAATAGTGTTGTTATTCACAGTAAACATCTTCCACATTCTGTTTTTCATTGTTTTATTCCATCTCTCAACAACACTAGATTTCTCCTCGTTTTCAGTGTGATACAACTTGATACCATTTCTTTTCAGAAAATCTTTAAAATGTTTGCTTATAAATTCGGAACCTTTATCAGTCCATAACATTTGAGGTTTACGTTTACTTTTGAATATGTCATCGAATGCTTTACTGACAGTTTCGGTTTTTTTATCTTTCATTCCCCTAATCCATCCATACTTGCTAAACACATCAATAACCATCAACAAATATTTAATTCCTTTATTCCACTTACTAAACTTTTGCATTTCAACTAAATCAGCAGCCCAGATATCATCAATTCCGTTTGAGACTACTGATCTCTTTTGAAAGTTTCTTGTGATTGGTTTGTGAAGTTCGTCGGCTAATTGTTGAGACCAATCACTACTCAACGCCGACTCGCGTTTTTTTGAATGCCAAGACCAAGTTTTTGTTTTGTATTAATCAAGAATCTAGCAGTTGAGCCCCACTTTGGCATTTCACCATATGGTATCTCATCCAATGATTGTACCATCTCTCTATCACAATCACCTTTGTTTCTTCCCATGTCGTAACAAATATCGTGATAAGCTGCAATCTCATCGACTTTGTTATACGGTTTAACTTTCCACTCTGTCACTTTTCCGGTTTCAGGATTATAACTTAATTGTTTGTCTAGAGGATTGTAGGGACCCATATATTTGTACGAACCTGGAGTCCATCCTGCTTTTGGTTTTGGAAGTTTTCCAATCCATTTGTGAATATCTATTCCTTTCCCATCTAATTCTGGTCTATCAGTTTTATACTTTTTATTTGGTCTAACTTTTGTTGATAGTTCATCCATTGCTGTTCCAACAGAATCTTGAATAAATGGGGTGAGTTTATTAATCCCATAATTTACAGCTTTCTTCTGAAGATTTTTATTTCTCATTAACTCGCTTGCTCCATATCTTCCCATTTCAAATGCTTTCTTTCCCATCCAAGGTAAACCGTAATGAACAAATCCATCAACTGCTGTACCAACAACAGTATCGAAGACGCCCGCCCCTTCAGACGGGCTGATTAGTTTTTTGACTTCTTTTTAGTTTTTCTTTTTCCACTTCCAGTTTGAGAAGCTGTTCCAGTTTTCACATATCTAACTTTTTTAATTCCACAAACTGCACAATGACAGAAGAATTGAGTGCGCCCACGTTTATCAGATTGGTAACCACTTGGCTCTGTGCAAGGAGTTACTCTTTTATCTTTAATGCAATAAGATTCTTTCATTTAATATAATGTTTAGATAAAAAATATGACTACTAGATCTAATTTTCTTAAAAGTGAACTTCAAAAGATATACGATAACTTAAACATGAGTTATGAATACGCTGATTTTTCTAGATTGGAAAACGATACTAAATTTATAAAAGTATTTGAGTTGCTTATGGAAATAAGTGAGAAATCAAATACGCTTAACAAAGTTGTAAAAGGAAACTATCTATTCTTATAAATAAAATGGAAGCCAAATTCTTTTCTGAGATAGAGAAAAAGATGGATGTTAAAACAATCAAGGATTTCGAGAAAGAAGTAAGGACAAAAATATATAATGAGTTGGAGTCTCTTAGAAAGAAAAACGGCGATCTTTCTAGAGTGCTAATGGCTGGTGAATGTCAGATGTGGGAAAAAATAAGAAATGAGGAATATTCTTGGTTGCGACTAAATAGTGATAAAAAGAAGAAACTTTATCGTCTTATTGATATTTACTCAAATTTTGTTGACATAGTTGATAGTGTTAAAGATCTAAATACAAAAGTTGATAGGGTTAAACAGCTAAAGGATACACCTGTGGATAGTGATTAAAATAAGTTTAAAGACTAAAAAAAGTAAAGTATAAAAATGGGAGATAGGTTTGTTAAAGATTTTGATTTATCTTTTGATAACCAGTTACTAGTTGATTACGAGATTGAAATTCGAAATGAAATTAAAAGTCTTTTAGATGATGTTAAAAAAGAAAATTATTTATTTTATTTAGAAGTAAATAGACAAGAAGCTAAATTTTGGGTAGAAATTATAAATAAATATAGTCATTTTATTAAGAAAGAAGAAGAAAAATTTAAGAGGTTAAGTAAAATTGTTTGCCAATATAATTCTCTTTGTGATGTTTGTGATAAAATTTCTAGTATTTTATTTGATCTTAAAAGAATTAAATCCAAATAAAAAACCTTTATAGATTAAATAAACTATTTTATTTAATCTTAATAATTTAAGAGAAATAAGCCTTTATAAAATCGCTGTTATCGTTATCAAAATGAGGGTTATGTATCACATCTAGAATACCTTTACCTTTTTGTCGTTCGAATAAATAATATAAACACCAATAACCACATAGAACAGTACTACGATTTTGTATTTCATCTATCGAGTAAACAATAGGTTTTACAGATCCCGTGTGAAAATAATCTAATACTTCGTTTGGCATTATCAGTCCAAATGGATCGAAGTACTCAACCACTGAATCCAGATTTCTATAACAAACCCAGTGTGTTCCAGGGCCTGTTATATCATCCAGATTAATTATTCCACATTCTTTTCTAATCTTTTTTGGTAATCCATCACGACTATATATTCCTCTGAAATGTTTAATACCAAGTCTTTTTACCCATTCCATGAGGTCAAAGTTGGATAGAGGTTTAATTACAAAATGGAGCTGAGAATGGTTAAGGTCAATTATAGAATTGTTCCTAGAATGGGAATTGAGTTGAATGGGCTGTTTTTTCCTAATAGTAGACCCTTGCCTTTGGACTTGGTCTTTTTTTTTTTAACTCCCATTCCTATAGGGTTTTCCCATGTACCAATAAAAGGTGGAGAGCGATACGGATAACCTTCTCCATGTGTGGGAGGAACGTAAACATTTGCTGTATTAGATGAAGCACGTCTGTCAACCTGAAGTCCTCCTCCAAGCATCTTAGATACCAAACTAATTGCTATTGGAATACCAATAGAAGCAAGTGTTCCCAAAAATCCTCCTTCTATCTGTTTACGAGTTGGTTTTATAACTAATTGACCGCCTGTTTTATAAGCTTTGTTGATTTGATTTATTTGTGATTTGGTAAATTCTCTTACAAGAGGTGGTAACATTGGGAAAAACTGTGGGGGAATTGTGATTCCTTTTCCAAATATTTTATTTAATCCAATTTCTCCAAGTGCAGTAGCAGCACCAGTTGCCAATGCAGGAACAACTTTTGAAACTCCTTTTATTGCGTAAGGTAGTACTTTTGCTCCAAGAGATGCTAGTGATGAAAATAAGTTTCCTCCATGTTTTACAGAACGTCTAATCTGTGTTTTACTTATCTTTATATCTGATCCTGTGCCATTTGCAATAGATTTTTTTATTTTATCAATTTGTCTTTTTGTTAACATTAACTCATCGGAACCTTGAAGATGAGAATGTTTTAATCGAAGAGTTAGTGGTGATTGATTTATTATCGCAGAAGCCAGTTTTGACTTTTGTCCATCTGTAAGTGTTACTCCATATTCAATATAAGTAGTCATTTTATTTATTTGATGTTTATATTAAATTTAATCACTTAATCTTTTTTTATTTGTTTTCTCTCAGTTGGTGGTTAAGTTTTTTAATTAGTTTGAATGTTCTAGGTGTGATATATTTAGATTTTATTTTCAAAATCTAAATATTATGTCATAGTGACCTTCTAGAAGGTTATTGTTTTAAATCACGAGGTTATCGTGTGATTTTTTCAACCAATCAAATGATTACACAACATTTTCTACAAGTTGTAGAAAATGTTGTGTAATTATAAAATTCTGTGTAATTATAAAATCTTGTGTAAAATTCTATGTAATTATAACAGTTCGTATACAAATTTGATTATGTCTTACACTTTGAAACAGTTGGAAGGACGCAGGTATGTCTGAGATTAAGCCCTAAGCAATAGTTTTCCTCCTTGCTGTTCTATTTCTGCCTCTCGCTCATGAAGCACCAGAGCGTAAATATTATAATCAGCGTTTGGATTAGCAGATAGTTCGTAATGAAACGATAATTTTGTAACTCCATCTTTTATATCCATTTTTTGTTTTGTAAGATCAAAATAAACAAAAGGAAACAAAGACTCAAAATTTGTTCTATTGAGAAGTGTTCCACCTTGAAAGTCATTATTTGCATATACGTATGACATTACTTCTCGAAACACTCTCGCTGGATCTGTAGCTGGTTTAAAGTGAATATTAGGGTACTCATTTCCATTTCCAACCTCGAGATAACAGCGAGATATATTAGCATTGTTTGGTAGGTTAAAAGTGTTGTACAGGAATGGATTTTCTGTTTGTGAACCAATATTGGCTGTGTTAATTCCAAAAACAAAGACATGACGTGGTTTTGAGATAGCATTTGTAATTCTAAAATGACCTGTTTGCTGTTGAGAGTTATTTGATCGCTCTACTACTTCATTAAGATACACCCATTTGTAGGGCTTAAGATAATTTTCCATGTATAGTATTTTTCCTTCTGAGTTAAATGTTAATCTTGGAACAAATAGTTGAAATCTTGTTAATATAACTCTACAAGCATTACCTCCAGTTCGCCAGATAAGATTGTTATCCAATTCTATTTCTATATTCAATTCAATTTTTGTATTTGGAAGAAGTTTGTCCTCTAATGATTCAAAGAAAGAATATCTGTTAAGAGGAATTTCACATCGTACAGTTGCTGAGTCGCCTAATAGTGCTTTTCTTACTGCAAAACCGTTGTTATAATTAGCTTCAACATCATCTATCATCAATCCTGCTTCATCAGCGTTATTAACTGCATTCCGTCTGTGAGTTACTTGCCTTTTTGTAAATCTATTTCTTTCAGCATTTCTTGTTGTATCAAGATAGTAAAATTCATTTGTGGCAACACTCTCAACATAAGATGGATTATACTCAAGCAAATTCTTAATATTTACCACATGATTAGCATAGTTGCAACTGTAAACATCTCTACCATTTGCTAGGATGGATAACTTTTCTATTAGAGAATTACTTCCATTTACTATTCCCATTTGATCTCCATCTGCATCTATATCAGCTCCAGCAGCCAGCTGATCAACTTTGAAATCCACTGAAAATCGTGCGTTATACCAATCAAAAGGAGTATCTTCTCCTGTGTTATCAGCAACAAATCTATGACCTGTTTTAATTTGATGAGCATTATTTCCAGGCGTGGCTAAAGCCTGTTCAAGGTCAAAAACAACATCTTCATATCTTTCTAAATATTTTGGATTTCTAAAAGACTTCATTTTATTTTAATAATTATATAATTTTCTCTTACGTGTTGAACCTCCACTAAGAATGGCATTCACTCTTTTATTTATCTCTTGTTGATTGTTTGGAATTGTTTCGACATTTTTATTAAAAGTAACTTTTTTATTAGAATTTTTTTTGGTGGGTGGATCTTTTGATAACATTTGAACTATCTTATCACCGGCCTTTTTACCAGCATGTTCACCGGTTTTTGTTGCGGCTGTTGTTACCGCTTTTTCAACGCCTTTTTTAGCAGCTTTTTTCATTGTTTTTCCAAATATTTTTTTACCAAACGATTTAAACACATCCATTATTCCTTCCCCATAAATATGTTGTCTTGTATATCTACCCAATTCAGGGTCAAGTTTCATTTTAAACTCTGATTGTCGCATCATTTTATATTAATAATTATACAAAAAAGGGAAGGGGTTTTCCAAAATTAACTTCATTCTTATAAAGGGAGGGGGGTGCAGGGGGAACCGTAGGTGCCCCCGCTTACATTGAGTGAAGTATCAAAGTCATAAACCAATCTATACCGTTGAAATTTACTGGTCTTCCAATTGTGTCTGTCACATAGACTCTCATTTCATCAATGTGATACGATGATAAAGAACAATACAATGGTCTTTTAGGTTCAAACGTAAATGGATAAGACCTTGTGAGATTATCGGTTGGTATCACAGCTATGGTATTTGTATTTATTCCATTTACAATGCTATCAGTTATTGCTGTTGTGTTGATATTTAACACATCAATCGAATTTGTGATATTTGGTAGTTTTGATCCATACTCTTTTTTTGTAATAAGTTTCTTTTCAAATCCAATCAGGTCTCCAAATTCTGTTCCTCTCAAATCAAGTTGATAGTTATTACTAACTGAAATTAAAATTCGATAGGTAGATAGTATAAAAGTTAGATTGATTGAATACTCCTTTTCTCCTTTGGAGTCTGTTGAGTGATGAGAATTTTGAGCCATATATTGATGAATGTAATCATTAATATCTGAGTAGGAATACATTCCATCTACAAAAGTAATTGTTTGCCAGGTTGAACCATCATGGGTGTATTTGATTTTATTGTTGTCGTAATCACTTCTAATATTGTACCAAGAGTAAGTCATGGACAGCCGGTCAAGAGCAAGTTGATGTCTCTTTTCAGGGTCGAGTTTCAAAGAAGGATTAAATTTGATAGTAAAATCACCGGGTCTGCTTGTTCCTCTTTTTTCCCTATTTATTGAGGAAATGTGTATAGCTCGTTCTTCCATTTTTATATAATTGGTATGTAACTTTTTAGTAAATCATTTAGTTGTTTTTTTGAGATTACTTTCATTTGATTGAGAAGATGTGCTATTTGAGAAAACTCGGGTATTACACCATTATTTCCAGCAAGAATTGAACCACCTAGTAATTCAAGTCTGTCTAGAAGTTGAAGTGGGTTGTTAAAGTAAATCATTCCTTCTCCCATTTGATACTCAAGCGAACCTAAATAAAGTTTAAGAATGTTTTTGTATTTATGTAGAAAATCTTTTTGCATTTTAATCCTTTCTATTTCTTCTTTATCTTCTTCTGTTTTATGTTTTTTTCTATTCAAACCAGCTATTTCTCCTGTAAAAACTTTTACATCATTTTTTACTTCATCAAGTATTTCTTTAAGTCTTTCAGGGTTAGTATCAAAAAAATCATTTGGCCTTGGATATTCCATCATTTTTAATATTTCTAAGTCAACATTATCAAGATTTTTTTCAATGTTATAACGTGTAGGTGATTTTGGTTTAGATGATGTTGGTTCTTCATAATCACCTTCCAAAGCTGGTAATTCTCTCATTTCAGCCAATCTTAAATTAGTTTCATTAATTTTTTCCAATCCTGATGTTAATGCAAGTTGATTAGCTTGAAGTTGTGCTATAGTTGCGTTTTGCTGCTCATCAATACTTTTTTTAATGCTATCTTGAGATTTAATAAGTGGTTTAAATGTCTCTTTAAAACCCTCTCTCATATCTTGTTTTTGCCATTTTGTTATTTTTATTACATCTCTCACCTGTCGAGTCAAAGCATCAGCTTCAATTTTATTTCTTGCAAGTTTTTTGTATTCTTCTATATCCATTTTATCTATTGATTAAATAAAAATGGAAATACCAAACTATGATAGTACCGATGACATTGATAAAAAATATAAACAGCTATTTCCTTTTATGCCGGCGGATACGTTTCGAATGTTGATCTGTGGAAACAGTGGAAGTGGTAAGACTAATTTGTTATATCATATGTTAATCAAACCACTGTTGCATTACGATGAGATTTATCTTTACGCGCGTAATCTAGAACAGGATAAGTATCAAAAGTTAATTCAAAAAATGAGAGAGTTGAGTAGTAAAATTGGATATGAAATACTTCATGTGAGTAACGATGAAATAACTCCGGTTTCAGAAATGGATTACGAAGACAACCAAAAACTTGTAATATTTGATGATTATGTTTGTGATAAAAACCAGAGACAACTGATTGATTATTTCATTCAAGGACGACATAAAAATTGTTCTGTGATTTACCTCAGTCAATCATTTTACAAAACTCCAAAGGATATACGGCTAAATTGTTCTCACTACTGCCTTTATGAATTTCCATCATCGAGAGAATCAAACAGAATATCATCTGAGATGGGAGTTGATAAAGAGGTGTATAAAGCAGCAACTAGAGAACCCTTTACATTTCTATACGTTGATAAACCCAGAAAACGTATTGCTAAAAACTTCACCAGTAATATAACCTTATAATAAATGGGAATATTTAACGAACAATCGTTTGGTCATCCTTTTGCTAAAGGAATACAGGGCGCACCAGGAGTTGGATTTAGTCTAACCAAAAATGGAAATTATGATATTAATAAAAAAAAACTCACAAATGTAGGAGAACCCACTGATAATAATGATTCCGCTACAAAGAAGTATGTTGATGATAATTCCAACCAATCATCAACAACACATCTAACAGTTGATTCAAACATTGATATGAATAATACATACCGAATTACAAATCTTAGCACACCACTGGATGCAAAAGAACCTTCTACAAAAGATTACGTAGACAACACATTTCTTGACAGAAATGGGTCTTACCCAATGAAAGGCAATCTTAAAATGGATAATAAAAAAATAATTAACCTTAGACCACCATCAGATGACACAGACGGTGCAACCAAAAAGTATGTGGACGACTCAATACCTGATACTAGTTCTTTTATAAAAAACGATGGAAGTGTACTAATGACTAATAACCTAAATCTTGGAAACAAAAAAATAGTTGGTCTCGCAACTCCAGTGTCAAACACAGACGCCGCAACAAAGAAATATGTGGATGATAACACAGGTGCCCCAGATTTGAGTGATTACTTGGAAAAAGATGGTACCGTCGCTATGACTGGAGACTTAAATCTTAACAACAATAAAATAGTTAACCTCAATGACCCCACCACAGATCAACAAGCTGCTAATCGCGGATGGGTTCGTAAACAAATAGACCGCCTTGATCATCATTCTGGAAATGGAACAAGTGGTGTGTTTACTATAACAGAACCAAATGTAACAACAACCATGTATCTTCAATATATCTCAGGATCATCCTTTGATGATTTTGTTTTAACTACATCAGCACCTGGTCAACCCCTTGTAGGGTGGACACCAACTGCTAACACATACATTAACAAAATAGAATTTCAATTTGGTTCGCGAAATGTAAACGTTGACTTTTTGTGGTTTATTCCAAGAGATGACTCTAATTACGAATCTAGATTTTGGGTAAGTGGAAATCGCACTGGCACTTGGACATTAAATATTCTTAAGTCTTGGAAATACAATATGTCAGGAGTAAAACTACGAACTCTTAACAACTCCAATCATTCTGCTATTACTTGCAGGGTATTTACTGATCTACCCAAAGCAATAACCAAACCACTTAATAGAATAGAAATAAACACACCTAAAATTGTAATAAGTGGTGTTATAAAAGCCGATGTCAACTTTGGTGGTAATAAAATAGAGAATCTGGGTGTACCAACCCAAGACAATGAAGCAGTAAACAAAGGTTATGTTGACAATCTAGTTCATCATACCGCAGTTCAACCAAGTCATTATAAAGATGAGTTTAGTTATCTCATGTCAAGTGGGGCTCAATGGACTGATGAAACGGATGGAGGGTTTAGTTTTTCTATATCAAAAATAGGAGATTTAGCACCAAACAAAGGAAACTTTCACGACTATAATCACAAAGTAATTTACGCGACTATAATAAAGCAATACTTGCAAGGAATTATACAAAAATATATTTATAAGATGGGAATTAATTTTTACAGACTAGCTGCAAATGCCGAATACACGTTGTGTGTGGAAATACTCAACACTGATTATAATCTTTGGAATAATACACAAATAAGTGTTGACAAAGGAACTTCAAAAGGATTATCAATTGGAAATGTAATTGTAAAAAAACTATCCCATAGATATACCGATTCAAATAAGCTAACAAAAGTTATGTACTACCACAGAATAATAATTAATTTCCGGAAGTTGCCATCTGGGAATAAGTTCTTTATTCACATTTTGGTTGATATTCTTCGGGGTGGATATAACATATCTACGTATCCGAGACTGTTTTCAGGAGTTTACATCATTGCTTATGGAATTGTGGGTACATTTAGCAATATCGATCCAGATAAAGTTTACGACTATCACACCGCATTTGATATTAAACCAACAGAAGTGGTGTACAACGTTGATATAAATGCAAATCAAAAAGAAATTAAAAATATCAAACTTGACCGACAAAATGATAATAGTGCTGCAACAGTTGCATTAGTAAAAGAACTAGCTCCTCACACTAAAAATGCTTTGTATAGATTATACTTTAGTGATTTCTATGACTTTGCTGATGCGGATACTTACGGAATAAATATAGGCTCATTTGGAGTTATTATTAATTCTTTGAAACCTAATATAACACTACCTCATAATAAAGACCTAAGTGAAATATCAGAAAAAGGATTACATATTAATGGTTATGATATTACTTTTTCTCCTTCACATTCTTCGAAATCTACTTTATGTATTGTTTTTAGTCATTGGAGAAATAGGAGTTTTACCCTAACTAAATATTTATCAACAAACAATAATATTTTAGTAAAATTGGATTATAATAAATCAAACAATAAAGTAACTTTAACTGTCAACAAAACAACTCAAAATTTTACTACGCTAAGTAGTTTTAATGGAAAAATAATTGTTTTATGGCTAGCAGAAAATCTTAGTGCAAATGTCACAAAAGCTTCAATAAGTAACTACAGCTCAACATTAACTATACCAGCTGTTAATTACAATGCTAATCAACGTGGAAGTTTACAACTGAAGATGGAGTGATATTAAGATTAATGTACTCTACAAACTTTTACGACATCGGCTCTGATCAATATCATAAAGTAATGCTTCAAGAAAAGTTAAATGGAAGTTATGTAATTTAGATAGGTGGTGTAGCCAAGGGAGGGGTAATATAAACAAAAGAATAAAATGAAGGATATCTTTGAATTCAATCACATAGATAAATCTCTTTCAGAATCAGAAGTTAAAACCCTCAAAGACTTTTATAAACACTACCACAAGAAATACTGGTGTTTTAAGAAATCGTATAAGAGTTATAAATTTCTTGATGACGTTTTTACAATATCTGGGATATGTTTGGTTGCAATAGGAACTATTTCTGGTGGAATAACCCTAAACCCTGTTGTTCTTGGAGTAGTAAATGGAGCTGGAGTTATTGTGACAGGAATAGGAAAAAAAAATAATTATAAGAGAAAAATTGAGATGACAAGAATTGCATTCACTAATTATGAAAAAGTACTTGTTGAACTGCGTGCAGCTCTTCGAGGAGATGAGTGGAACAAAGAAGAGTTTGTTGATCGCATGAAGTTGGTAGATGAAATGATAATCGACCAAACACCTATAGCAGATAGATTTGTTAGTAGGTATAAAAAAAAGTTCGGACTAAGTAAACAGTGATTTTAATATCATTTTGATATTAAAATCTATCCTGTTTTGAGTGATTTATAACTATCCCACCAATTTTCATAATTATTTAAAGTTTGTGGTGAAATCTTAAGATAAATTAGTTTGCTCGCTTTGCTCGATTCACCCCCCATCTCATCCAAAAGTTTTTTAATTAAATATTTGATACTTATCATTCTCTTTCTGTTGTATTCTTTGTTTAGTATTTCCATGACGTGATTGTCTATTTCCATTAACTTACTATAAAGTTCGTTTTTTTGTTCGTTGGTTAGGTTTATTCTTTTAGAAATTTTATTAACCTTTTTTTCATAGTAATACTTACGTTGATATACGCTCTTTTTTCGATAATGCAATCTATCAAAATCTTTATTATCGTAAAAGCCTAATACATGTCCGTTTGCTACTCCACATTCATCACAAATTTTATAACCGCAATCAATGGTAAAAGATGTTCTGTTTTCACAAGCACAACATTTAGCTTTTAAATTTGATTCATCTGAGGAATTAATACTATAATCACCCAATATTCCAAGATATTTCTTTACTTGGTCTTCTGTATATAACATTTATTATTAAATTTTATTAAATTCACCTATCTTAAAGCTATTGTTTTTACCTTACCCAAGAGAACTTCACGTTTATCATCTTCATTACTTAGAGCTACTTTGTTAACTTCTTTTGAATATATATCATGATTTTCGCTTCTTATTATATTCATTTTTCTCATTTGTTTTTTACCTAAAAATAAACATTGAACATAGTCATCAAAATCTAATTTCTTTTTCACAACATTTTTCTTTATTCCTTTACACTTTCTTACCTCTTTATCCTCTTCTATTTTAAAACTGTAAAGTTTAGGTCGTAATCCAACAAAACAAGTTATTTGTTTTCCTGCTACTTCATCTTTAAACATCCCAATTACTTTTTTGTTAACTCCTGTCAATATTCCAGATTCATGATTGGGAGGATAATCAGAAGTGTCAAACTTTTTTTTTATATCACGAGATATATCTTTGTAAAAATCATCTGTGTAAATCTGGTACATAAGGCTATCAGTATCAGTAAACAATAATTCAGCTTTATTTTTGTATTTCTTTCTTATGTAATTATAATGAAAATCAAACATCAATGTTTTTGATAAATCAAGAATTGCTTGACCAACATATACTGGTTTGTCAAAATAAACTTCGGTTTTTTTCATATGAACAGCTATAAGATTTTTATCAAATATCGTAGCCCTATCAAAGTTTGGACGACTTGTTAGTTTAGCAGCTTTCTTACAATTATCAACGAGTTCTATATTTTGTCTTTTTCGTATATTTTCTATTGTTTTTCCAAACACAGAGTTATTCATAAGTTTGAAAAAGTCTTTCTCAAAACTATTGGCTGATGTTTTTCGAAGTTCAGTGTTTTTTCGTATATATGGCTCCATCCATGGACTTTGGTAAAAAGATATTCCTCTATGAACCGCAGTTATTCTCATTCCCATTTCAAGATATTGTCTAAGATTACGATAATGAACAACATAGTTTTTTCTTTTTTTAAAATGACAAATTAGTTTTTCAACGCCATTAACAATCATCTTCTCAGGTGCTAGAGGATAGTCATTATGTGTTTCCCATAGATGCTTAGGGTATACCAAATCAACTTCAAATATATAACCTTTTCTTCCACGATTTGACATACTATGATTTGTTTTTTCTAAAATTTCCATTAGTGACTCTTTTGTTAGGTTTCTCATCCATTTAAATCCATGTGTTGGAAGATTTTGAGACATCGCCCAACCATAAAGATTATTCGCATCTAGATATTGAATAAAGGAGGTCTCCTCATCAGGATTATAAGTTTTCATGTATTTGTTATTAGCTTCTGCGTATCTTTTCGATATATGTGTTATTCCACCACGAATACCTTTTTCAATCATCATTAACATATCATAATCATGTAGTAACTGTAATTCCTGCCCTGTTTCTTTGAGACAAGCATCCCAATCTAAACCTGGAGATGTGTAATAATGCGCTGGATCTAACTTGTAATGTTTTAGACAAGTTTTTCTAAAGTTTTCAAATACATCTGACAAAAGTAGGACATCAGACTTTAGGTAAAGATCGTGATAATCTCTTAATGATTTACATTTAAAAGTATTCCACACATTTATTGCGTGTTGGTAATCATCTTCGGTTATGTCTTCATCATTTAGTTTCGAATAAAATTCTTCTTTTGGTGGTAATTGTGTTTCGGATAGTTTTTCAAGTGATGAAACATAATCATAAGGATAAACTCCCTTCCGAGTAAGAAGATCTACATTTTTCTTAAATTCTCGTTTTGTATTATGAAAATCATCTGGTTGTAAATTTGAAACAAGATTAGCAAGTGATGTTTGAAGAAACTTAAACGAATCTATGAAACGAATTTCAAAATATAAAGACATCATTTGACCAGTTTTTTTAGACCTGTACTCATCAACTTTAATCTTTTTAGAAAAGGATATGTATTTTTCCTCTGTTGAAGGAATACAATTTAAATCTCCTGGTAAACTTGCGAGTTGTTTTATAAACAAATGAGCATCATAACCTTGAAGATTATGAAATATAACTGGAAGAACTAAAGGTTTCCTACAATTAAGATTACAACTGTTATGAGCAGCACCTCGGTACTGACTCGTAAAATGACAATGATCTCTAACTTTGTCTTCCAATAATTCTTTGTTACAAATATGACAATATTCCGATTTGTCAAATGATTTTTGTTCTTCTTGGGTTAGTATAAGAGATTTTGGTTTACGATAAAAATCATTATAAATTCCTCTAGTTGCTTCTGTTAGTTTTTCTACGAATATTTTTGCTATATCTTCGTCTTCTTCTGTTTTCGAATAAACAATTGGTTTGATTTTTTTATCAACCACACCTTTAATAAAAATACAAAATCCTGATGGTTCATGTTTTTGGTAATTGTAATTATAAGAATCTTCTGGATTAGGACAGCAAGTATTCATTGGTTTGGTAAAACACTCAAAATCCGCATAAGCTACAAAAGGAATAGGAAGTTGTTTGTGATGATTTTTGAAATGTAAAATCGATCCTGATTTTGGCATTTTCACAGAAACTGACTCGTTATTCGAACAATATAAAATATGTTTTTGTAATAATTCTTCTTTTGTAAAATGAGTAAAACATCTCTTACAAATATGAATTGGCTCATTTGTTCTATAAGTGATTTGTGACCGAAAAAGACGAGAAAAGTTTTTAATCAGAGAATAATGATATTTTCCATTCTCTTCATAAAGAAATAAATCTATTGATTTTTGAGGGTCGCGTAACGCCATCCGAAGAGGATAAAACTTATTGTTGTGTGTAACTGAAAATACATTTATACCTGGTAAATCTCGATTAATAGATTCAAATTTAGTAATGTCTCTGATTTTAACTGGAAAAGTAAATCCCTTAGGAATATTAAGCTCATGCTCATATTGTTCTAAATCTTTCAAACGACAATCATTCTTTTCTCTTGGATGAAGATAACGAAGTATAGACCACAAAAAACATTTAGAATCTTTATTTCGAATACTAACAATTGCTTTTTTTCTCATAATCCAATCTGGAAGAGGAATATAAGAAGAACCTTTCATTGGACTAAATTTAACAGTATGAATTTCAAGTTGAATAACTTCTTTAAAATACCACCCACTACCATTTTGTTGATAAATATTAATCTTTTCTGTGATGTTACTGATAATTTTTTTAAGTAAATCTTTTACATCGGTTGATTTGAGATTAATATAAGTATCTGAATGAAAATATGCTTTGTCCTGAATTTTAATTATATGTTTATCATCGAATTCCTCTTTTTCCATCATACAAACCAAAACAAACTTTACTTTGATATTTCGATGATTTCTAATAAAATCTTTAAGAATAGTTATTTTATTTCCAAAAAACTCTAAGGGAGTAATACCAGGTTCTCCCTTTATTATATGTTTTTTAGCAAATTCATCTAAAGCTGATTTTTCTTTTACAACTCCTTGATTATGCTCCTTAATAGCTCTCTCAAGAGCCTCACGAAAATAAGGAGGGGTATCTTCTGGGATTTCTTTATTTTTAATACATTCTTGAAAATACTCATCGAATGATTTTATCTTTTTGGGTTTTAATTTCTTTTTCCATTCTTTTTTGATATTAACACCTTTTTTTATTTTTTCATTGAGTTTATCTACTTTTCTAATATCATGAATTATTCTTTCTTTTTCAGTTAATTCTTTGTAATTATCCTTAATTAATTGTTTCTTCTGGTTTAATATTTTTTTTAATTCAGCCAAAGATAAACTCTTGTAATCTTTATCAGTTATAAGCGATTTTTCAGCCATTTCCCTTTATAATCTTATTATATTAATCTCTTTAAGCCATTTTATTTTTCTGATTCAATTTTAGATAACAGCTTTTACCAGAAAATAGTTGATAACAGTGCTTAATCGAGTAATGACATAAATGATCAGTAAAAAAATGCAATGATAGAAAATAACCAGAAAAAAGTACAAGACGTAAGACACAAATTAATTGAACAATGATAGAAGATAAACTCAGAAATTAATTAAAAAAAGTACAAAAATTTGTTAGTCTAAATTCCGTCATTGAAATTTTGGGTGGGATGACGGAAATAATTGAATAATGATAGGGGAAAAGTACCAAGTGAGTGAGTACCATGGCATCATTATATAACTACTTTAGTTCGCAAACAATAACTCTGCTAGTGCATCACGCTTTTTTTGTACATTAATTTTTTTTTGCTGTCGCTACGTGACTACGACTGGATATGGCCAAATTTTATTTTTTTCTGAGGACGGGAACGGCCAAATTTTACCATCTCTGTCTGAACTCTTCTTTAAAGATACTGGGCGACTTGGGATAACTACGAAATGGTTTGAAAGGATGCAGAGTTCTATTTTTTAGCGAGATTTTCATGGAAGTGGCCGTTGTGGGATCGTAAGGTCCATAGTCTCGGCCCTTTGAAAGTTAAAAAGTAGCTAATAAAAAATTGTGGTAAACGTTTGCTGCTTCATTTGTAGAATTTGCTCGCGTAAAATGGAAGTTAGGGCAACTTTATTTACTCCCGATTTTCTCTCCTAAAATTCAAGCCTCGCCCTTTTCTTAGCCTGTGAACAGGCTCTCTGTTTGGTGAAAGGGTGAAAAAATCGCGAGGAGAGCTGGGGAAGGGAAACAGAGAACCTGTTCACAGGCTACCCTTTTCTCGATATGCCCGTTCTCTTGTCATTGCCAATGCTACATGCAATACTGGTTGTTTACCAATTACAAAAAGTTACCGGAAAATCCGATGGGGAGGTAAATGTAACGTGATTTTTTGGGTCGTTCCAGCGGAAAATTTCCGGGAGCAACGGAAAATCTGAAAAGGTAATCCTGTTATTTCCAAACGGTAGTTCGTGTGTCATTTCTTCAAAGCCATTTTTGTTTCAGGCCCTCGCGTCCTTTTTTCGTGAAATGGGACTGATTTGTACAAATGGAAAAAGCGATTCTAGGACGAAATATACCAGTTTTGAATTTTGCTTGTCATTTGCCCAAACTGTGAACCGACCGGTTTGCCCATGTAAATGGCTAAACAAGTACTATATCTAATGACTTTCTTTCCTTTTTACAGCCGCTGGTCCAAATACCGCAGCTTACGGAGCTTCTAAACATGCTCTTCAGGTAAAGCAATGTTTACCTTTCCATTTACATCACATGATAACAATAAGTTAATGTAACAGAGCATTTTAGAGGCTCATTACAGGTCAACGATTGAAGGGAACAACTCACACAGTTGTCAATACTTATGAGGGAACTTAAGCAACGACGACGAGGATGTCGGTGAAAACGTCGCTAAAGAAAATCAATATACGTCCTTTCAAACTTTTTCGCGTCTATTTGGACCCGCTCAATTGGTAAAATATAGGCGATTTTCCTGGAGTTGAATTATTAAGGTTTTTATCCCGGTTCAAAAAGAGAAAGGAAAATTCGTCATAGTTTGTTCAAGTCCTGTATAAAACGTTGCATTAGGAGGTTTCAGGTCGTAGTCGTGCAGTGGACGTCAAAGAAATGTACTAAAAAGCTTTTTGTTCATAAAACCAACTGGTTTTAGACGTTGTTGTTGTCGTTGTCGTCATGGTTACTTAAGCTCCCTAATCTTCAAGTAAAAGGAAGTAATTTCAGGGAGGCAGCGTAGCCGAGCGGTTAGAACGTTAGACTTGTTATCCGGAGGCCCAGAGTTCAAATCGCCCCCTGACCACAAGCTGGATTTGTTCTCGGTAGTGCCGAGCTCAAATTCTCGGCCAAGTTTGAAAAGTAACCAACTGGTTCGTCTCCCACCAGTTGAGATTCTTAACCATGTTATATTCTTTTTGAATCATTTGTTTTATTATCCCTGAAAAGCCCTGTATTAAAAAGGGGAGAGGATAATTAGGTCCTTAAATTCAAACTTTAAATTTCCAAGGCGTAACGAGGAATATGCTCTTTTTATAATATGTAGGGCTATTTCAACTCCCTACGCTCCGAAGTTCACAGTCATAATATTGGCATCACTTTGGTTTGCCCTGGTTTAGTTTATTCCAACCTTTTAAGGAATGCGCTGCGGGAAAATACACAGGTAGGGACTTGCTAAATGTCGTATGAATTATTGTAATTCTTATGCACGTACAAGTGAAACCTCTATTAAGTGGACACCTTCGGAACCTTCCCAAGTGTCCGCTTAATGAAGGTTGTTCGTTTAATAGAGGTTGCAAAAATTGCGCAATGTTTGTTAACGATCAACATTCAACAGTTACTCTGTACTGTGATAAAGTTGCATGTTGTTAAAGAAGCTATCCAAGTTCAAGTTCATTACCTTTCATTACCAACTTTAATTTTTTTGTAAATGCAAAAACATTAACTGACTTCAGTACGTGTTTCAAGGAGGTAATCCAATACTACTATTGTCAATTCAGTCCGGCGTCCGCTTAATAGAGGTGTTTAACAATAGAAATTAGCTCAATACAACTTATTTTAGTGTCCGCGTCCGCTTAATAAAGGTGTCCGCTGGATAGGGGTTCGTTATAAAGGGAAATATCAGACGTTCGTTTCGGGGCCCAGCTTAGTGTCCGCTTAATAGAGGGTGTCCGCTTAATTGAGGGTCCGCTTAATAGGGGTTTCACTGTAATTTGTTTTCCGTCATCGCCATCGTCACCGTCACCGTCATCATCATCATCAACTTGATCGCTATCATCATCATCATCATCACCATCATCATCATCACCATCATCATCATCATCATCATCGTCATCATCATCGTCATCATCATCGTCATCGTGTAGTATGAATTGTTATTCTTTTATGTGAATTCTTCGTTTTGGTCATCATCATTATCGATTTTGGGGCCAGTCTGGGGCAAATGGTCCTGTTTCTTTTATACCTGGTTGTATATTTGTAGTAAACGCGAGTGCTCTAATAACAAGGTGAAAGTTAAACCTTTGCTCTTCATTTCAGTAATAGATTTGATATGACATGTATTTCTAACTATAATTTCTCATTACGTATCGCTTACACGGCACTTCTTTAATTTTTAAAAGGACATTTTAAAGTCCCTTCTAGACACTTCCTTATAACCAGTTTTCACTGTAGTAGGTAACGTCACGCATGCAGGAACTCCGCTATGTATTTTGATAGTTATTTCCTTGTACTCGACAGACTGGTAAAGATCGGCCATTTCCTCCAACGACCATCAAAACAGAAAGATGTGTGAACCTCATCACGATAGCAATGGTAAACGGTTTAAATGAAGTATGGATTGCAATTCCCAAGAGGATGTTCGAGTTATATCTTGCACAGTATTCGCCTTTCCTGTTCAATTGGTAAGTACGCTCACCCTTCCCTCCCCCCTTTCGCTCGCTTCCCCCTTCACTGGGGGAGAAAGGGCTGCTCCATCATTTTATCATGTTATTTTAGGTATTTTGGGGGCTCTGGGATGCTGGTCGTCTCGCTTAAGGTTGAAAACTGCAGATTTTGGTCTCACGTTTGGTTTTAGGACCGTAAGCTTATTATTTTTAACCGCAAGTGATGCTGTTATATCGTGTTGGAGAATGGTTTCCTTTAGTCTGCTACACAGCCGTTTTTAGTGTCGTCACTAAAAACAGCTGTGTAGCAGACTAGGACTCCTTTAGGGGTCAAATAAAGCCTGAGTCACGCCCAGATTGATCCAGACCTGTGGGGGATTAAATTCGTATTTTTAGACAAGCATCTCCGTCAGTTTTACTTGACAGTCAAAAAAAAAAAATGCTATAAAGCATCCCAGTACCTCAGCCACACCCCATCCAAGTGAATGAGTGAGGAAAATACTGGTGACATGTCACAACCCAGATCTGGTTGTTCTGCTGATTGGTCTTGTTGCCTTGGAAATCTTCTTCAACCAATCAGAAACACTTCCCAGATCTGGGTAGCAACACGTCATCAGTGGCGTCGCGAAATGTTGGCTGTCTGTTTTTTTCGGGCTTATTCAATTGTTGACAACAGTTCCCGTAAGTTTGTCCTTCTAAAATTTTCTTTATAAAGACACTCCTAGAAATGAGGCATCTGGAGTGTGGATAATGCTAACGCTCATTATGCAAGCCTGCTCTTCAAAACTCGTTTAAGAGAGGAGTTTAATTCGCTAATACTTATGTCCTTTAGGTGGTTACGGAAGAAAACCAATAAGAGTAAATAGGCCATAATTATCGAAGAGTTGGAACTGGACCACTGGATGGAGAATGAGAATCGCAGTATAAAGGTTCATGGACGAAACTAATTGGCTCAAGAAAGCTAAGTAACAAAGACAACGTTAACCTGCGATCAGGCTGAATTCAAGAAGAGCTCTTCCGGAATTTAATTGCCATGCGTTACGAAGAGTAGAACCTGATCACAGGCTCAAAAGATTGTTGATTGGGATTTTGTATACTTACAAATCCACACTGAAACCTACAAAAGTTGGAAGAGAAATAAGTATTTCTAGACCCCAAGAGCCAATAAACTAAGATCGTTTTTCTCGTTTGCAAGTGAAGAAGCAGAAAATGATCCCGTAGGTTTCATTTTGTGGGTTACCTCGTTTTCTACAGAAAAAAAAAAAGGTTCAATGAATTCGTTTGTTTGGTGGTTAGAAGGTGACGTTTATTTTTTATACAGCGCATAATATAACAGTTAACAGTTAACAGTTAATTTAAGCCAGTACGAGGTTTAGTGGTGATAAAATAGTGTGGTTATCGTCTCTTGAATGTTTTTATTTATTTATTTTTTTTCACTGACGTTGGCTTCTAGTGTGAAGCAGCAAATAAAAATCCAGTCCTTAGAATTTGAGAAGGCTGAGATGTGTATTTCTATTTAATTGTGCTTGAAAGCGCGGTAAGTGAGTCGTTGCAGTGTAGTCAACACTGCCCTTATACATTGAACGGAATCCGTCACTTGTTAAAGGCATCGAACTCAGCTCAGAAGCTTCAACGGCGCGTTTGTTTTGAAATACGAAAATGATTGAATCAGTAATAAACTGACTGAATGGTTAATTAATTAATAAATTAATGTTGGGTCGATTGGTTACTTTTACTGTACAAAAATGTATCCCATGGTCTTTACATTTTTGCCTCCGTTATCTGATGTGCCAGGCCCAACGTTCCCGCACGTGTTTGTGTCATCAATATACCCTCCTGTACCAAACCCAATTCTGGAGTCGCACGTGTTGCACAAATCATTGTCGTTATTCACGATACCGATCCTGGCGCGTGAACTTGCGCTGTCAGAGCATACTACATTGAACCCTTCGTAGTCGCAAAAAGTTTGCAAGGTAGCGTCAACTCCCATCAGCGCCTTCCACTGGTTACGGCCTATTGAAGTCGCGCTGTATTGTCCGTCAGCAATAAGCGAGTATAGTGATCTGGCCTCCTTGTTCATGACAATAAAGGCTATCTGTGAGCTGGTTTTGATTCTCATTCCGAGACAGATCTTAGTGAAGGATGAGTTCCAGTAGCTCGGTAGCTTTGTCTCCAGAAAATCTGAAAACCCGGTGGCCCCGTTGTTGAGGCTGTGTCCAGTCTTATTGCTCCAGTAAGAAGAGTCATAGTGAAAGGTATTCTAAGAAAACGAAGAGAAATATGAATTAAATCCCATTCGTGCTATTGTATGTGCTATATTGAGCCTTATTTCTCTTCACCAGGGTAGAGTCATCATGAAACTGCTAATAAAAAAAAAGGGGAAATTGTGTAAGATTTCTGAGCGACTATTAACAATCAAATGGCAGTCAGTTTATATTTCTATTGCGAATTCATTGTGAATGGAACGTGGCGCTCATTCAGGCTGCTATCCTAATTGTCCTGTTATGGCTTTTTGAAGAGTTACAATCTTTCTCAGTTTACTTCAACAAAACGTTGTAGACAAATAAACAGTTAAAAAAAAAACAAAAAAAAAAAACAGAAAAACAAAGAACACAAACAAAACAAAAACAAAAAAAAGCAAGTAGATGTGGATAACTAAATACCATTTCCGGCGTCATCATTATACAGAAACTGTGTGCGCAATGAAGAAGTTCCTGGATTTCATGTTTGTGTTACAGCCATAAGAAATCGATTCTGAGGAAACTGCAAAGTGTTTTCTTACCTACCCTTAGTGTCGGCACCTTACAATGCCTGCACAAAGTACCAGGTTTAAGAACTGATCATGGTTGTTAGGTTGAGAGCGCTGAAAATAGTTATTAAGGCTAAGCAACGATGCATTGATTAGGGTTAAGCACTGAGAATAGTGATTAGGGTAATAAGCACTGACGAGTATCAATATACCTTAATACCGTCAATCTTCATGACCAGCGTCCATCCACCACGTCTACACGATCCAAGGTCAGTGGCCATGTGACAGTAAACAGGAAGAACAACTGAATCCAAGTTCAGTAAGTAGGCTTTATCACCAGAAATCCTGAGTTCGAGACGAAATGAGCGTGAATGCAAAAAATTATTTGCGAGATTAATTTCGTAATAAGGAAATACCAGAAATCAGCATGTATTGGAAAAATGAAAGGACTTTTAAACTCCTCTAGTTGGGTAACCCCTGACAAATAGGTCTACACAGAGTTGTTGTTTCATAAGTCGGTGGCATAGGATCGTTTGGGTGAGTTTAGTCCTAAATAGGACTGCTGTTGACAGTGACTGACGTTTCGAAGACCTTGCAGTAGTCATCCTCAGAGTCAAAGTGAATTGCATCACGTCAGTTGATGGTATTAAACTATTTAATGGTTATTGATCTGAATTGGCAATAACCAGGAGCTGTTGTTGTTGTTGGCGGTGTATGGTGTTTTTTTACCGCAATGAATGTGGGAACACCTACTCACTGTTGGGTTGTGCGCCTTCTGCGAGGAACATCATGTTTTATTTTTGTGTCAACAGATTCAAACCCATGCTTTTGGAGGCTGGGAAAAAAGTTGGGAGAAGTCGAGTATTTCCTTTTGCGTGTACTAACTAAAGGCAGGAGGGCCTCTGCTAAGAATAACAAAAAGGTTAACAAATATTGACATATTTGCATGCTATACATGTATATAAGCACAAGAGTGATGTTTTTATTCTCTGAATAATAAGACCTATATATTCGTGCTAAATTTTGTGGCTTGAATCCCTGTAACACAGGAACTATGGTATAATATGTTTTGCCCCGTATTTGCCAAAGCAGGAAATCCAGATTTTTCGCTGTAATTACTTACATGTTTTTGTCGTAGAGTTCCTTGCAACTTCTGGCAACTAAGGACAAAAATGTGTTACATTAAGCGGGTGGCATTGCTGTTTAACAGTTACTGAATGAGGCGGAGTATGACTGATGTTAATAATTATGCAGTCCGAGGAGAATGTTAACAACCGAGGCCGATCGATGGCCGGGAGGCGCATGCAAAAAATACGCCTCTCAGTTGTTGATGTATAGTAGTCACATTGGTTCAAAGAGTGCTTAGATCCCTGTGAAACACTCCTGTCCATGTAATAAAACGAATACGACGCTAGAGAGCTACAGTAGAGCTATAGTAGCTATACAAGCAGTCATGAAACCTCTTTGCCTCCGATCAGCCGTTTTTTCTCTTCATTTTTTCTTTTTGAATAAGGTGGGGAAACGCCACGTTACATTTATTTAACGCTTCGCCACCTCCCGTCCACTATAAATTGCTAACGTCTGGGCGAACTGTCATAGTTGAGGTAATAAATATTTACTAACCGTTGCGTGCTACGCGGAGGTAAAAAAGTTCTCAAAGTGTGTCTATGAAAACACCCTTCATTTGATGTAACAACTCATAACAGATAATGCGGGCCTCTCTCATTACCGTTCTGGTCACTAACTCAACTTTTTTTAGTAGAAAATTTTTTTTTCCTTGTATTTGTCTTCTAGTTTGAAAGTTTATACTCTGCAATGTCATTTTCGTTTGCGATTATGGCCTAATATTATGACTATACCTTTCTCACACTGTTCTCCATATGTACCAGCTGGGCATACACAAAGATACTTTTTAGGTGTGAATCCATTGAAGCAAGTTCCATTATAGAAGCATGGGCTGCTGGAACATGGGTTCTGATAAGAATGGAATGCCTGCTGGTAATTAACTTCATACAAATGCAAGGAACCTGTATTGGTTGCTTGTTATTGCGCTTCCCTTTTCTATTCCGAGAATAACTTGTCGTGTGACACAGAAATTTCTTCTCAGGATTGACTTGGGGCCTTTTCTCATCTAACTTCTGTCAGACTCTTAAACGTTTACCTGGCAGGTCTATGGCATTTTTCTGTTTATCACATTGCTTTTTAAAATACCTGTTTCTTAGTGTCAAGGGAGGTTTCAGTAAATAAATCGTCACCTTAGTGGCAGTTATGATAACAGTGGCGATGGTAGTCAGAAGGAGGTGATGATTAAAGTGCGTATGGTGATGGTGTGGGTTTTTGTAAGTGATGAATGATGGCTCAATGTTGTAAATTGCAATGTATATACATGGGTTTTTGATATGTCGATATGTTTTTACCTCAGCGCCCCTATAAGTAAAACCCGCCTGTAGCTTCAGATCACGGGGGTGGAGGGTGTGATCTGAGTCACTCAGTTGACAAATAACTGTGTCGTTTGTCGGTGGACCGATGTTGAACGACACACAGGTGCCTTCCATAACACATCGATCTCTACAAGTGACCTCATGCATTCCCACGCTTAAAGAAATGTTTTTGATCACGTGGCCATCGAAAACGGACCCTTTGACTGGTGTGGTAAACTTGAGACTGCGGCAGAGACCGTCATAAGCCTGGGTAACTGGAGAGGAACTCTCCTGCTCTGCAAAACAAATAACGATCCCTTGTGAGTTCAAAATTTACTTTACGGCTGACTGGTCATATACCCAAGTCAAGTTTTACCCCGGGTGTTGTCATGTAAACAAAGTGAATTCACTCCTCGTATTTTTTTTTTTTTTTTTTTTAACGGCCTAATTGGTTATCAACGGGACAATTTGAAGGCTGCAACAACACTGGGAGTTTTAGACAATGACAAAAAGTTTGACATTCGTTTAATAGACCAGACAATACTTGTCCAAAATTCATACTTGGCTCCCAGGCCAAGGGGAATAAAAGAAAATGAATTAGTTATTGATCCCTGAAGCTCAATGCGATTTCTTTTGGTTTGTTTAGTTACAGCGTCAAAGCCAAGTATGATTTTTTTTGTAACCTGAAACTAGCCTATTACAACTCGTTTCAATATTCTTCAAATTTGTCCATCCTTGCGGCGGCTCCTTTTGTTTTATTTATACCTTCCTTTTCATTTTTTGAGCAGTTATTTTCACCTTTCACTCAGTTTTGGCGGCAGTTCCCACTGTTAATTAAAAATTTTGACAAATTTCGTAACACAGTCCTCTGATAATCCTCAAATTTTGGTACTGCCCCTGAAAAATCCTTTCGAGCCACCTTAGTTATCGTCCTTTGTTCAGTAGCATGTTTTATAAATTAACTTTATTAAAGTCAGTATTTTTGTCAATACCATTTGACGGACGGCAGCCAACAAGCTCTACTCTCATCGCTATGACGGCCTTCCAAGTAAGTGGGCGAAAGCCCACGTATCGTGTAGTAATCGGTGGAAACAAGAAGTGATAGACAACCGTGTTGCTGTCAGTATTTCCATTAAATATCTACATGTTAAATAAGATAATCACATACTGTTAGAAACGTGTCGTTTAAAACATATATACCTCGGTGTATGAAATTTCAACTTAGCCTTAAGTGTATTCTTTGGATTTCATACTTGTTAATTATGACGATATATTCCCGCAGTCTTAAGAGGTAACACATGGTGCAGCAAAGCTATTTTTAGAGGAAAATGTTTTATCGTACACAGAAATACAATCAAAAGCAGTCAATGATTTGTTTATTTTTTTATTTTCAGACAGTTTTGCCATTGGCAATTAATTAAATTCAGATTTTGTTAGAAGTCAAAATAAAAACCCGGTCATCTTGGGCGACGTTCAAAACCTATGAAATCACAGTATTCTAGAGCACCGCTTTGAATATTATCCTATCTTGTAGAGTACAGTGGGAGGCGAAATCAAATTTAGGTACTTGGATGACTTAAGGCTGCCCAAAATTCTTCTTAGTTCGTCGGGGCATAGTCACACATCAACGCAATATTTTGGTGAAATTTAGTGGAAATACCACAACAATAGTCGAGTTAAACTATCTTCATCCCATCTCTATGATAACAGAGCCATAAGTCTGGTAATACAAGTAATGCAATCGGTCTGAAATGAAATTCGGTGACCAGGAAATAATTAGGCTCAAAGTGAGGACTTGGAAACAAGTTTTATACCTTGTCGTTGCTTTGACCTTGTTGCTTGTAAAAAAGAAAGGAAGTTCCAAGATCACTGTACTGAAGTTTGTACTTAGTCACCCACTGGCTTTGACCATGCCTTCCTTGAGTTGCTGTTAACCCAATATGGGCTGTCTGTTCACCCAAATCGATCTGAAGCCAGTGATTTGTATTAGATAGAGAAGCAACCCATCCCCCTGAATGCGCTGTGTAGAAAAGTCTGCCATAGATGACGGCATGAGCTGAATCCCTTTCAGACGAGGCAGTGATTTGTCCATCGGAGATTGCACCGCTCTGCATTCCAAGACCCATAGGTTGCTGTAGACATGCTGGAGATCAACAGTGGTGCAACTTCAGCTAGCCCCGCCCACAACCAAAACAGCCCATTTGTAAAGCATTGGAGAATTTCTCTTTCAACTTTTTTTTAAAATCCCAACAAGAGGTGCAAGAAAAACTGTTCAATTCGGAACGAGCGGCCGGAGAACGCTCGATAGAACTTATTTCACTTGCTGCTTGCGCATCCCCCAAATGGAGAGCTTGGTTGCAGGCTATTTATTCGACTACAGATAAATTAGGTACAAAAACGTTTGCGCCAATGCCTCTCAAAAAGAGAACGAAACGATACGTTTCAGGTCATCCGAGCCTCGCAAAGGACGAGCCCTTTGCAAGACAAAGCTGGCAAAAGCTTCTTCCCTCATTTAATTCAAGGCCACGATCGCTGGCACTGGCCCGGAAATCTAGCCAGCAGCTTGCCGCTCTAATGGAGACCAACACTACTCTTAAAGGACAAACTCTGCCACTGTGCAATGGGAAATCGGACGACCTGAAAGAATATTTAAGCCTACTTTCCAAAGCCTATCTAGTGGATAGAGATATTCACAAATCTTCCATCGGGCTCTGAACACTCGATAGAAAGCGTGGAAAATAATCTGTCTGATCTTTACGCTGACTTTACAACTACGGGTTTTACCTGGCAGTGACGATTGTGCCATTATGCCGCCGTGTAGTAGCCACTCTCTCAAGAGAAAAATGATGAGGTACGGGACTCCCATCACTTGGAGAAAGTAAGTGCAACCTTTAAGACAAACATTTCGATAAACATATCGACAAACATCATGCACCAACAAATATAACGTTTTTTTTTTCTTTACTGTTAGTTTCTGTGTGTTGTTATTTGTAAAGCATAGCTTTTGAACTCGTTGTTACCGCGGCTATTGCCCTTGTTGTGTTGTTTCTGAGAGCGTTCTGTGCACAATGTCTTTTTGCATTTATTCTCCGAGCTGCAATTAGAACTTATTAACTTCTACTTCTCATAGACCATAATGCACCTTGCTTGTTATTTTGCATAACCATTGTTTCCAATTTCTCCTGGGTATTACAGTCTTTGCAAGAGAAATACAAGACGATGGTTATGCAAAATTTTGGGGGGTAAAAAAGGTATATTAGAGTGTATGTAAAGATGGTGAATTATTTATTTTAGTCCTTACCGGTTTACTGCGACTGATATCAGTAATGTGATACCTTTAATAATCAACTCCGTTATTAAAGATACTTTGCTTGATGGGACTCACTAGTTTTAAAATGGTCGAGGGGTTTTGTCTCTCTTTCTCGTCCAATTGTTACGTCCACCCATAAGTATCCGCCCCCCCCCCCCCCCCCCCCGAACAAGGGAGATGTTGGAAAAATGCACATTTTTGGTGTTTCTTCTTTCCTAATCTTGGCTTATAAATGAGCGAGCTAGCCGTCGTCAATAAGCATTTACACATTACCACTACTTGCGATTATGATTATGATAATGATTTTGATTATGATCTTTTTTTCTGCTCGGTAGGACAGCGCAAAATTTTCATTAGAAGTATAGGAAAGAGCCGTCTTTTAGAAATGACGAGAAGCCATTAAATTTCCAGTGTATTCAAGAAAAATCAGAATTAGCTATATGGTGGATTTAAACACAGACTACCTAGTACAGTAGATTTCTAAATTTTAAGAAAGCAAACTGAACATAATGAAACTCTAACGGAACAGGACAGAAAACCTAATAAAGCACAGCGGGGAGTTGACACCATTGAAAGAACACCAACTTTGAGTAGAAAAAACCTAATGATATATTTTCAAGGGATGAAACCAAAGCATCATCAAAGAAACTCAAGGAAGGCAAGAACACTTTCTTTGTCTAAATTTCCAAGTTCTTTTTTATTATCTTTCTTTTTAATGTTTTTAGTCGAAAACAAACGTTAAAAAATAATAAAAGAGGAGATCACATACCTTGACGCGTAATTTCTTGATATGGAGAACGCTCGTTTTCTAGCTATGTTCAGTACGATATACTATTAACCTTATTTTGTTAAGTGTGGCGTTAAGACGTAGCCAATGACTGCTAAAGCTAGATGTACGTTAAAAAGAATATCTTCATGTAAACCACCTATATCGTGCATTTTGTTCTATAAATATTTGTTCTTAACGTACTTGCAGCTGCAATAGGAATAAAAATCGTTTCGTGCAAACTTATAAAAGTAGCCACTAGAGTTACTTTGTACCTTCAAGGACTGTATTGCTGCATTTAAACTGATGCTAGCCTTATGGACTCATTCGTCACCCAGAACACTCAAACATTTGCAGAATTTTGGGCAAATATATTATTAATCAGTGTAAATTAAAGCTTTTTGTTTTAATTAATAATTTGAAGCACTAGCTAAGCACTAGCGCGAGCATCTGTTAATTAGATTTTCTTCATAGTTTGGACGCAAACGTACACAGGCACCCTTCTTAGGCCGTCTTTCTATCTGTGTTAGTTAAAGAAGGGTATTTCAAGTCACAGACAAACAGAATGACATAGAATAAGGGACGGACCATTAGAAAACTTATGGGGGGAGGTGCGGGCGAAGTACAAAAAATATATATATATATATTCGCGCAAGGGAAAATTAAATGAAAAAAAATTCATGCACGCCAATTAACCCTAAAAAAAATTCATGCTAACGTCTCAAAAAAAATTCATACAAGGAATCTGATAACGAAAAAAATTCCTGCGGCTCGAAAATTCCCCACCTCCCTCCCCGTAACTTTTCTAATGGTCCGTCCCTTAGTTGTAAGGGTATATCATGAAATTGATAAGAGATTTATTGCAGTTGTTGTTGTTGTTTTCGAGTCTAATATCGTTGCTGATACATTTTTTGAGTGTATATGTTGTGGTTCAATTTTATCCTTGGTTTAAATTTTATTTCCCTTTGTTTTTGGGTATGGTAATGTATGATAATGACTTTGAAACAAAAGAAAATAAAATTTAAACCAAGGATAAATTTGAACCACAACATATATGTCAACAAGCTGATGCCACATTTAATACTGCTCAATAAGGATATTTTTAATAGGTTTAAAACTTAAAGTGGCCATCAAAGCCCATTGATATCAATGAACCTACATTCTTGGGTCAAAGTTGAGCTGACATTGAAGATTAATATCCTCAGGTATCTTTTGTCACGCAAGCCTAGAGCTAGAAAAGACAACAAACGATTCTCTCAAAGCGTGATCAGCTGTTTGGGTGATAATTCGATGCAACCCAACACACTTGAGTAGTGTTTTGTGACGGTAAAGAAAATAATGTAAAGTGATCTCGAGTCATAACGCAGTCACGCAAGTATATTACGGAAGTATAAAAACGTTCCTTTGAAGAGAAGGAGCCAGGTAGAAATTTTTACGGAGAAGAAAATTTTGTTTGAAAAATTAAAAAGGACGACAAATTAAAATGCTAGGGGTTATATTTTAATATGCAAGGATTATGATGCAACTAATGAGGTGAATGTTAACAATCATTCCACGATCGCGCCTTGGATATGAGATGGGATTTTAATAATTTATTAATTGAGCCAAGGTTAAAAATAAAATCAGTACACCGGATAGTAGAAAGTACGGAAAATTACATAACAATCCACGAGAAAAAAGCAAGCCTATTAAACAGTGAACATCGATTTACGCGCGTCTTGACCAGTAACCTCTATGACTTCATGTTGTCGAGATTAACTTTGTACAGCAGGTTTAGCTAGTATTCAGACAATAGCACACAACAAGGAAAGTTTCCATGATGATGATGATGATGATGATAAGTTAAGGGAATCTCCCTTCAGTTCTCCCGGAGAAGCGGCACTGTGCAATTTAGACTTGTGCTTTAGGGAAGTAACTGTTCTTTCGTGCGGCTTCTTCCCCCGTTGTTATAGTCTAACAAACAAATGAATGAATTTATAAATGAATAATATGTTATGTAGGTCATTATTACTGTTTGTAATGATGCAGGCATAATGCCCAGTCGTCCATCTGTTCAATCCTGGTAAAGTTTCAGATTTCAATTCCCGGAGAGTAAGCAAATGATTCTTCAGGAAATGCGATGGTAAAAAGAAAACAAAATCAGCTTTAATTTATGTTTGCAATCAATGAATCGTCGCTTTTGCCACACTTTACCTGTCAGTGCATTATCTGATTGGTGTTATTTTGGTCTTCAGTTCGCAAGTACTCTACACGGAAAGAGTTATAACTGTAGCGACTACTATTGTAACTTTCATCTCTTAGCTCATCGCTCCCTTTTTACACGTCGAAGATGAAAAATTACTCCGTTTAGTCCGTGCTTGTTATGATAACGAGTACCTGTGCGGTTTACAGATAGATACAACATAAAGTTGTTGTTGTTGTTTAAATTGGGACTTTCTTAAACATTTTATAATGCCTTATTTACGTTATGCTTCGTGGCTATACGTACTCTTGGTTGAGTGTTTGCTTCTGCGTGAGCTGGGCTGTGTCCTTGGTCTCCTTTCCTTTTACGCAATCTTCTTCCAACAAGCCATCCTTCAGCGTGGTCCAACAGAACAAAGCTTAAAACCAGCCATAAGGTAATGACCATAAAGAGACGCTTAGAGTCCATTGTTAGATGTTCGATTCCTGGCCAGCAGTCAGTTGGTTGCAATGTGTGCGTGAAGAACAGTTAGATCTGCACACTGTGGAAAATAAAAAGTATTTAGTCAACTTATATTTAATTCGCTCTAAGAATCGGCCCTCTCTATACAAGAAAGCTCGGTAACAAACGCGAATGACATAGCAATTTTCATGCTACGACTTGGAATATTAATTACAAAAAAAAATAAATTAAAAAAACTCTCGAGAATTGGAACCAGCTGTGGTCTCATTTTTTTTCGGTTTGTTCGTTGATCAACCGCCAGAAAGGATCTCTTTTTCTTAGGAGCTTTCTTCCTACTTATCCCCACGCTGTCTTCTCGCTCTCACTCGCCTTTTCTCCGCGCCCTCTCCTTCATAAGAGAGACTATTACGTCTTTGGTGTCATTGAAAAGGAGCGCAAAATTAAAAGCGTTATGTTTTTGGAAACATAGAGCGTCAAACTGAGAGTAACAACAGACGGGCGCCGAACTTTCTTTTCGACCTCCCAAGTAAAACGGTCTTTGTGTAATGTAGATGTTATTCAAAACAATCCCGGTAATTCGATCTAAGCAAAAATTGCGTGCAACTCTGTGATAAATTTAACCTTTGCCGGTATTTTATGATGATATTAGTCAATGAGTACCATATTTGCATTTGCATCAATCTCCTGAAATGCTAAGAAATATCTTAACAGATAACTGCTAATTTACAAACAAGAATACCAGTAAAATCTGCAATAGGTAACCTTAGAATGATCACAAATTCTTTTCATAAATTGCGAGGATGAAGTGTTTCTTGAAACGATTTGCACAAAATGCCAGAGGGCTATATTGACATTCTTTCATTAGGCTATAGCTGGGGATGAAGTTAAGTTGCAACACGCGCCGGAGTTTAAGTATCAGTTTCGAGTGACTTTATCGCTGTAGCGATACATCGACCTCAATGCCTCAACGGGGCTGTGTCAAGGCTGTCTGGTTTATTTTGTTGATAATGGTAATCACGGGTCCTATGAAACTTGAAAAAGTACCTGTAAATGGCAAAATCACAGCTTCGTGGTGAACAAATATATCTCCCAAGCAGTACAGCTGTATTTTAAACCTTACAAACAAGAAAAATGAAGAACTGTTAGACTCTAAAAGAGACTGTGTGTCATGGCTGTCTAGTCATTTTTTACTACAGCCAATTACACGTCCTTGTATGATTCGCCATGGAACTTGAGAAAGAGAATGACAAAATCACAGCATCGTGTCAAACAAAATTTGTCTCCCAAGCGTGAATGATATCAAACGTTACAAACAACTGAACTTTGACAAAATTTTGGGCTGACAAAATTTCCAAAAAACCACAATTGTAATCCGTTTCAATCTTCTTCAAGTTCGTCCATTCGTTCTTCTCTTGTATTTACGGTGTTATTTATATAGTAATTCTTTTTATAATCTAATCCTCTGTTTTTATATTTCACTCAGTTTTGTGGCGGTTTCCACCGTTAATTAGCAGCTCTTTTAATGACAAATTCAAGTTCTTCTTTCACGAAAACGTACTACAGTGACGCAAATCCAATAAACCCCTCCACGTTTTTTTTTTTCAACTTTTCACATGGACAAGTTCAGGGGAAAATCCGTCGACTCCACCGAAAAGAGCACCTTAAAATTAGCACAATTACCAAGTTTGAAAGTGATTTGTTGAGAACTTGCGAACATATAGCCCGTCAAAATCGCGAAACTGTAAATGTTCGCCACTTCGTGGTCTTCGATCGCTTAAGACGTATCACTTTCAAATTTGGCATCTTACTTATTTTAAGGCGCTCTTTCCAGTGTTGTCAATGGATTGTCCCTCACTGGTTCATCACAAAAGTTGATAAAACCGTGAAAGCGTATGTTGACTGAAGCGATTTTCTACCTTCAGTTTCAAACTTACCTTGTACGTCGAAATCGTTGTTACACCAACCCTTATCTTGTAACAACCCTTTCTAAAACGCGTGCAACTCTTACTAAGGTTTGAATCCTTTTGCAATTTGGGCAATTTCCGGGTTATTTTCCGGGCTATTTGGGAAGTTGTTCCGACGACGATGAAATCAGGTCTTCTTCTTGATGTGGTCAAATAATACTCGCAAATCGGTTGACCTTTTTATGTGCCTAAATCCTTTCCTGTCTTAGTAAATCACTCAACACGATATTGGGTCGCACGAGAAAGACTTTCAAAAAGCCATTACTACTATCAACTGTCATTTAAAAATGCGCCTCCGTTTCCGATAATCGACTCCCCGCTCTTTTTCGCTCTTTCTTCGCCCTCGCCTCAACTTTGGAGCTATTTCACAGCCCATTCTGTGAATGATGTCATTGAAAAGAAGCGCAGAATTACGAAACTTGAATATTACAGTGCACACATCCCAGAAAGTCATAGAGGATCATTTTTGTGGTGAGTGGGCCGATAACTAATTAACATAACTTTCTTAGTACGACATCTCAGGTAGATTTAATTTTCTAGGTCGTCTCAGATAGCAGCAATGGGGCGCGGAAGCACTTAATTTTTACAATTCCGCAGAATTTGCCCTTAAAAAGTATATTCATAGTGGTGAATTGGTGGCTTTAGGACTGTTTCGATAAGTTACATTTACGAATTTGGGGATTTCATCCACTAATATCTCTGTAAACGGATTGTTTTTTACAGCAATAATTCAAAACATTTAAGTACACACAATATCTCTGAAGTAAGTGATACCTCGAGGGAAGAGGCCAATGGCAACAACAAAATAAAAACGTAGCTCGAGAAGTAGATAAATGAATTAAAAATAACTTTACTTAATTAACCAGTTAACTTACCAATTGAAAACAACAACAATAAAAATACGGATGAATCCTTTTCCCTATCGCTTATCAAATTAGACGAGGGAAGGCTCTCCTTTAAGACTTAAAGTGGATTTTAAAACAGTGGAAAACGCCGGTGGCATTCACAGCTATTTACGTCTAAAAACGTGCTGAGGAAGCACGCAATTTATGCGCCATTATGCTCATGAATCGTGTGAGGAAATTCGCGCATACTCGAGAGTGAAACAAATATAGGGAAAACATGTCGACAGAGGTTACTTTTCGCATTCATTTAAATCTCCTGAAAAGGTTGCCCCTGGTCGCAGAAAATGTTAATGATTCCGTTGTTCAACAAATATTCCGATTTTCGTCCTAAAAGTTAAGCTTTTTCCCCAGTCTTATAAGGATATCATAATTTTATAATTTGCCTAATTAATGTGACCCTTTGTCTAATCTTCAGCTGATGAAGTTAATGTTGTTTTACTTTTGTTCACGTGAGAAATTATGTGTAATTCAGAATTTTACAACTTTAAAATTGCTATTTTTGCTCTATTATTAAATCTAATATTTTTTGCGATTGTTTGCTGTATCAGTGCGTGCTTTTCTTGTTTAGCTGACGCATTGGTTACATTCTTTTGGCTCAGTTTATCCAGCTCAAGATAAGAAATTACTTCAATCAATCCGAAAGCTCAAAGTTCTGAGAAAAAAAAATGAACGTTAGTAATCGCTATTATTTTAACACTTATTTAACGTTCTTGTAAATGATTATGTTTGTTTAACGGTTTTTATGGCGGAAAAGTGAGCCACACCATCTGGTTAAGTGTACGCAGACTACTGGGGGTCGATTAGCGTTAATCCAGGATTAAAATTTTGGTCCGTTTTTGTACTTTACATCCTATGCATTGCTTAGGGTAACATTTTGTGTTATCTTTACTGTATCTCGTAGTAAAGGCTCAACAGTATTTTGTACCCTCGAGTTGCATCTTCTTAGACTAGAAAACCGTGCTTGAAATTTGGTTTAATCCTGGGTTAAACATAACCGTCTTTCGATGAACCGTGCCCAAGCTAATGCTTAAACAACCACTGGAATTTCTTACGCGCTTAAGCTTAGCAGTTCAAGCCTCATAATAATGTGCCTTTTTATGACCTTTCTGCCTTGTCTTGTTGGTGAGATTGATGGGGGAACTACTCTTGGAATCGCCTTAAGGGATCAACGAAACAGTCACTCAGTGAATCGAAGATGTAGGCTTGCGTGGTAACCTGAGTTTCCTCCTATGAGGGGGTAGGAAATCTCCGTATTCCCTCAGGCTTTGGACTCGCTGGGTGTGGTAGTTCGGCAGCTCAGTCTCTTGATAATACGCGAGAGTAACCTCAGCCAGCCCCTTCAGAGACGTTTCCCCCTCTTTTTCGTAGCCATCCATTTGACGCCCCTCTATTCTCCCTACAGCAAACTGGCTTGCATCGTATGCACCACCAGTTTTGCCGCTCCTTCTTGCATCCAGGCTCACTTCCTCTTCTTGTTATCTCTTAATTAGGACGGTAATGTATTATGGCTCTTGCGCCGGCACAAAAGCAATATAATTGGATAAGGCGTCTGTTCAGACTTAGGAGCGGTGATTTCGGCACGGTTTCTGCAACGAGCGAAGCTGCATCGCAACGATCTTAAACGTGGATCCTGACATACACGATAGGTTTCTGTACCATTCTTTATCAAAGTGTGAACACGTGTTCATATTATACCGAATAGATTTTCATATAGGCATAAAAACTTTTCGGTAGGCAGACACAGCCATAGTGTTTCCCAAGTTTGAGCCATTGAACATTGCGATTCGAGGCTAACAAAAATAACTGATACCCTGACAGAAGGACCGGTATTTAAGTGATTCGACTTGTTATACAGCTCATGATGAAAAACTTCTATTTGTGCAAAAGCATGAAAGTAATTTTCAGCGACCGGTATTTGAAAGTGCTTTTCTATTCTCTAACGTCATAGATATAGCAGTGCTACCCGCTAAGAGACATTTGGCGGGAAACAGTTAGGAAGCTTATAAAGATTTCTTGGTTAAATGTTTTCTTTCACTTTACTGTGCAGTGACTCAAAGATCACAGCAGAACTTAGATGACATATTTACACTCATTATTGATAAAATGTGCATTTGTATTCACGTATTAATTAGACACGGAGGTCAACTGAACTTCCTCTACAGAAAACAGTCAATAGCTATCGGCGGCGTCAAATAGGTATTAACTTAACTGAGTTTTGAAATCCATTTTGTTTTAAATTTGATTACCATTGCTCAACATAACAAAGGAGGGTGAGCAGGAAAAAACAGTGAGGAGCTTCCCCTCTTTCTTTCTATCGCTTTTTTTTTGCTCCGCTGTCCATTTTGCCCTGCACTCCACTATCTGAATGCCTGGAACAGGCTGGGAAAGCTAGAATTTAAAATTATTTATTAATAAGGTTTACGATTCATGCCATACCTTAGAATAATTTCTATCTGCGTCTGTATCAAGCAAGCTCTGAGAGAGGGAACAGCCATTTGAAAGTAACGGAATTTCATTTTACCAGCTTTTCTGGACACAGCCCTGCCTAGCGGAAATGGGCACGGACGGGACTAATAGGTCCCATGCGAGGTGCTATCCCTACCCAATCCCACAGCCCGTAAACGTTGGCCACACCACCGGGGTCTGCGTCCCCTACCCTTCTCGAACAGTGGTGCGGGTTCTTTTACGTCCCCCAAGAACAGATCAGTGAAGTGCTGTGAGACCGGAGCTACGGCTTTTTGTCCTTAAATGCGAGAAGACTAGAGAGTCTAACCATTTGCAAATATCATTACAAAGGCAGCACTTTCTGCTCAGCTATTTAAAGACCCTGAGTGTTGGTCCAGCCAGGATTTGAACCCGCAACCTCCCGCTCGGCAGACGGCGCTTTCCCAACTGAACTTACCTTGCTTGACGTTTTGCACAGGGGTGGAAATTAAAGATTTTGATCCCATGTTGAAAAAGCCAATATTTTTACTCATTCAGGTATCGCTTAGTGTTGTGTGTAAATAAGAATATAAATGCATGGAAATATATTCAAACAATCAGGCAACATTCGATGTCAACATCTCCAATACTATTAAAATCACTACAGCCCTTATTCAATTGTTTGTTTTGGTATATTCTCCCTTGGGAGTCAAATAAACCCTTGAGACACTTCCAGATGGGTAATTTCTTAATTAACTCTTTAACTCCCAATAGGCACCAACATCAATTTATTCCTAACATTATGTCCATAAATTGTGAAGAGAAATGGTTATGAGAGTTATGACTCATCTAAGAAAAAATGCTTTGATCCTTTATCAAACTCTTTAAACTTCTAATTCTTTAGATAATGGCCTGAAGATCAGTCACTGGTGAGAATTTGTATTTGAATTTGTATTGGGGCATAGACGGTTGAGGGTCAATACTACGAGCATGCATGATCCCGTCACTTACATACGGGATTCTTCCCCTGGTGTATAAATTAACTTATGTGTGCCCCTAAGCAGGGGCTAGCATGTCTCGATATTTTGGTGAGCGATGGCAGAGGGATTGATCGGTCTTTCAACATAAAATTGTCGTACTAAGCAGACAAGTTCTTCGTAATGTCCTTCTTCTTTATCATTATTCTCGGACGTTTTCGCTGATACGTTATTTTGAGGATCATTGTTTTGTAGTCTTGTTTCCTCGTGTCCGTCACTTGTGTGTTGTGCAGGTTCTTTATCTTCGTTTAGGCTGTTTCTGAGGAAAAAAAGGAAAGAGTTTAACTTTTAATCGACATCAAATTCATCCGTGAAGACCGCACTTACGGCAAAGTATTTTGTTTTTAATTTTTTCTCCCGAGCTATCAAGATATCTGTATCGATGACCATGACGATGCAAGAGTGGCTGTAAATCAGCTACCCCGCCGAACACTGTCGAAAAGTTGGGGTGTACCGAGAACGTACCCCTGGTTTTGAACGTTTATAGCTTTAAAACCTTTAGAGTTTTCATGGAAACCTGTATTTGACAGGAAAATGTTAAAAACTTTGATGTATTGAATTCAGTAAATCAATGGTACGCATGCGTGGCAACAGTTTATGTCTACCGGCTGTGATCTTCAGGAAAACTACATTATACTTACATTCCTCTGCTGCTAAGAGATGCTTTGTTGAAATCCGCCTGATCTATGTACTTTTCCTCATTATCTGAAAAATGAAGTTTATAGAGTAATGTTTTACCTTATTTTGCCAAGTCGAAAGTTCGCGACTTGTTCGTCGAAGTTCGCCCCCTTTTTCGACGCAGTATTGTACGAACAATTTAGAGCCGGAAATTATGTCATCCTCACAGTATTTTTATGTGAAATATTTTTATATTTTTACACAAAAATACTAATTTTAGAGAATTACAAACGCAAAAATCCGTAATGTGTTACGCTGTAGGTAGCGAATACGTCATGGATAAAATACATTACCATAGTTACAGTTAACCAAAATGTAGAATAATTTCAGTAACGGCTCTAAAAATAATAATAATAAAATAATAAACTGGAAATACATATGGCAAGAAAAACAACACGAGGCGGTGTGGTTAAATAATTTTTCAAAAAAATAACTTAGCAAATGTAACACGATTGTTACAGTATTGACTTTGCGGTGAGCATTGTTGAATTCTTGATTGTTACCAAGATAAAATTTGCTTATTAAAAAGCTCAAATAAGCAACAAGCTTACTAATGGTCTTGTAAAATAATACTCATCTGGGCGTCTATATTCAGCGGCTCTTCAAGATCAAGCATAGAAATTTGTGGCATTCTCCAAGTTTAAATCTTTTAAACATTATTGTTGTTATTATGGTATTGATGACCAGAAGCAGGATCGAATTGTTAGGTTTCTTCAGCTTTGATAACTCGTTTTTATTTTTGGTAACGCACGGATATTGTAATGAACTGTTTGCAGTTTTTCTTTGTTTCATTGAACCTTGCATATGGAATAAAAAAAGTGATAATACAACTGATCTAATGTCAAGAGACCACGTTCTAAAACACGCATGCTAATGACCTGCGTTATTTGAAAAGCTGCTATTTTAGCGCGAATACCAAATAAAGATCAAACAATATTGACAGAGCAACTTCCATTTGTAACCGGGTTAAAACAAACCTTATGGAATATATTAAAAAAAAAAAAAAAAAAAAAAACTCTTTGGTGATAATGGTGTCTTAAAATGCCATCTTCCGATGCTTTGAAATAACCAAACATTGATATTACTTTTACAGCGGTAACATCACACAACATTTTGTATCTTATTTATGAACGAATAAAGACTGCAGTGAAGTGGAGTTTAGTCTGCCGTTGAGCCGTAAACTCAAATAACAGCAGGTGAATTTCATCACCAGTTGGGTAAACGTATCACGCTCCATAGAATTGGCAGGGTGATTTTCTTTGACACAGTAGCATTAAACGGAAATATAAAAGATAAAGTGTAGTTACCTTTTGTCGCGCGGCTTTTAGTAACACCCTTTGTGGACGGAGTTCGTTTGTTCGAACGGATTCCTTGAAATTCATTTTCGAGGATATCCAATCTATCGTTCGAATAGGTATCTTCGATATCTACTAAGTTATTGCTCGCTGCCTCCGAACAATTTCCCTTGTCATGTATATCAGCTCTGCGTTCTTCGGCCATTATATTACAGTGTTGAATTCACAATGATACTGGATTTGTAGAAGTCAGGAGTCGTATGTGTAATCTTCACGATATGATGGCCATCATTTGGCTCCAAAAATGAAAGATCCACTGTGTTAGAAGACTCATCGATCCGTTTCATATTGATTCACAACATAAATTTCCATTGGTCTGAAATAAATTGCCGATGATGTGAATAATTAAATTGAGACAGGTGTACAAGGGAGTTTAGACAATGGAATTGCTGTCTTTATACTTGAAAATATATATTCTCTCCATGGGGTTAACAAGAAATTATAATTTTTTAAACTAATTGCATATTTCTAATGCTGGAATCATTAAAAATTGCATCTTTTAGCTTTAAAATGAACACAAAATTATGTTAAACTTTCTTTCTTTCTATGACTTATATGTCATAGGTACTATAAAAAAATGACTGAATGTTGACATTTTAAAGGAGAAACGTTTGATCCATTTGAACAACATTTGCCTTTTATGTCACACTTGAAGCTCAAGATTAAAACCCTAACTACAATATTTCTTTTCTATTGGTTTTGTCCGTCACGATGTTGGTACTGCTTTTGTGACAAATTGTCATGGGGCCACTTGTCTAAATTCAAGCAACGTTTTTAGGAAATATGTAAATTTTGTTAATAGTATTCGAAAACTTTTTTGACCGTTTACCCAACGCTATGGTTTCAAAGGTCAGTAGACGAATCTGTTACATATTTGCATTGAAGCTGTCGATGAAGGTGATATTTTCCTATTTTTCTAATTCTGAAATTGCTATTGTACGTTTAAACCTTTTGTTGTTAGCAGTAATACGCCATCTTGTTTCAAGGGGCGAGTGAAGTGGACTAATGGGATAGGAATAACAGAAATTTTGTCTTTTCACTAATGAAACAAGGCTTTTTTGAGGGGTGGGGGGAGGGGGGAAGAGAGTAGCAATGTCCTTTACCTGGAATAAGCGCATCTTTTTCAAACGGAATAAAGGAATGATTAATTGCACAAATGACAATTTTCGTGCGGGAAATATAAAACCATAAAAAAATAATACCAACAACAGACTTGATAGAACTCACTTTGAATCTGAAGGTGGCTACCGCACTGGTTGTCGAAACGTCAGTCACTGTCAACAAAAGTACTATTCAGGACTACGTTCACGCGGACGATCTGAGCTCAACCTACTTATTAAATGACCCCTAAGTTCAAACCTTTCACAGCAATTGATTTATGAGCACATGAACCCCGGAATCTTGTTGCGTGGCTTCCCTGCCTTTTTATGCGGCAACTAAATCAACTTCCGGCAGTGTTGTATGGTGCAGCCCTGCGGGAGATGAGATAAGCAATCCAGGCTTGAATTGCACCATCGTATCCTTACATTCCTTACATTACTTATTTATTGTTGTATCTCGGTACGTGTGCGCGTAAAATTTTATTTTGAGCGCGCGCATCATTTGTTTATTTGTTTAATTGACGTGTACATTTAGTTCGTTTATTAACGTCTTAATTTTACTTTGCGTTATTTTCCTCACTTATACATTGTCCGTGACTGTGCTCACATGGTGGGTGGCTCCTCCTAAAATGTTCTGCAATTGGTATAGGATTTAATGGAGCCGAAACCAATTGTGGAATTACACGCATTTTAGGCATCCTACTGATGAACAGTTGCGACACGTAGATATATATTTTTTAGCAACTAAGATAATTTGCAGTCTGTCTACTTTGAATTGTGCTTAGTACCTTAGTCTTCGCGTGACTGCAAGGCTTGCCGTTGACCTAGTTGAAACAGGCGGACTTGGCAAGGAAAAAGCAAAGTCACATGACAACACGGAACCGCGCGGAAAAGACTGAACGAGACCTCATGTGCTCAATTTGCCGCTCTGCCATTCTATTTCTTTTCCTGACCTTTTCCTGTACGGGCGGGAAGACGGGCGTCGGAAGGACGTACCCTGAGGTCATGACCAAATTTTCTCGCATCGATAGGTTAACATTCTCTATAGCAATGACTCAGGAGGCCTTGCAAGTGCTGATAAAACGTCGCATTACAGAAAAACAGTTCTTAAAACAATAAAATTACAGTAAACAAGACCCTGCACTTAATAGTGAACTCTTCCTTTGACTTCTTTATTGTTTAATATTTGACAGTTTTAAGAATGCCGCGGCGAAGAGATTTACAAATTCACCAGCTGGTATATGTAACAATGAATTACGTAAAACAAAATCTTTAGAAGCTTGTAATCGAAGTGACCATTTTCGATATGAAATCGTAAAATTTACCCAGTTCAGCAAAAAAAACAGATTTGTAAACTGAAAAAGAAAGCATTTCTCCTGTTTTACGCCACGTAATAACTTTTTGAACAGTTTAGTACTGCCCTAATTCTTACATACTTTTAAAAAAACGTTTTTCTTTTTAAAAAAGGTGTTAAATAACGTGATCAAATTAAATAGCTTTTTGCTCAATACGGCTACTACAGACTTTAACTAGAAATGTTTAGTTGAAGGTTGAAATCATTCTTACCAAGAGAAATGTGTTTTGAATTGTAAAACTGGCCTGCAATACAAAATTTTCATAACACAATACGAGTCAGGCAGTTTACAAAGTATATAACCGCATTGTCTCAGAGCAATAACGGTCTGTGTTGATGGATCAGTCGTGTTTCTTATTCTTGTGTTCTGTAGAGTGGTATTTCTTATGCTTGAAATATTTTCTGTGTTGCTTCCGTTCTCTTTCACTTTTGTCGTATGTAGGTGCAGGTGCTATCCCTCCTGGAGGTGCCGGGGCTGCTGGATATGTAGGCGGTGGAGGTACCGGGGCTGCCGGATATGTAGGTGGTGGAGGTGCCGGGGATGCCGGATATGTAGGTGGTGGAGGTGGTGGGGCTGCGGGGTAAGGAGGTGGAGGAGGTGGTGGGGCTGCGGGGTATGGAGGCGGAGAAACTGGATACGGTGGTGGTGGAGGAGGTGGTGGAGCTGGTGGAGGTGTTGGAGGAGTCGGATATGGAGCAGGTCCAGGTGCCGGGGGTGTTGGGTATGGAGCCGGTACAGGTGTGGGTGGTGTTGGATATGGAGCCGGTACAGGTGTGGGTGGTGTTGGATATGGAGCCGGTGTAGGTTCTGGTGGTGTTGGGTAGGGGCTGGGGGTAGGGTAGGGGTACTGTGAGGGGTAATGTGATGGGTAAGGGTAGGGGTAGGGGTAGGGAGCTGGATACGGGTATGGAGCGGGATAAGGGTTTGGATATGGGTTAGGAACTGGTATAGGGTATTGTCCCTGCTGGTACTGATATGGGTGAAGGGCCGTGATAGGATAGGGGTACGATTGAGGAGCTGGTTGCACGCCTTTGTACTTCTCGCAGCTGTGGGGACATGCTCGTCTTATGTCTTCGTCTGTTTGGCAGTAACCTTCCCTTCCCCAGATTGGGCACACCGTGTGCTTATCCACGTACTTTGATTCTAAAACGAGAAATAAATACAGATAGAGTAGAATTAATCTTTGCATTCAAAGTAGTTTAAATGATGGTATTAACTGCACCGCTTTCATAACAGACATCAGTGTTTCTCGAGGGCCGTCTTAATGCACTGGTCTCAGAATGGCTATTCATCTCATGTTGGCATTATAATCAGCCATTCCACCTTTAACGAAGTCAACTCTCTCTACAATGAACACCTTTGGGACCGACACTATGCATCCAACTTAACGAAATGTCCGACTTATAGAGTCAACTAAACAAAGAAAAGAAAGGCAGGGACCAACTCTTGGTGACCATTTTAGCAAGGTGTCCGTCCTAGTTGCTACAGAGGTGTTCAATAAGAGATTTGACTGTATTCAGGGTAATTCCATAGTGCCTCAAGCCTCTCAGTTAGAGTAGAACCTTTCTTTTCCCTTTAATGAAGAAAAGCGCCTGCAATATCTACATATATATAGTTGTCTCTTCTTATACCACCTAATAAGTCCTTGGTACAATCCACACTAAAACAATGAACTGTCACATAATAAATCTCCATGTGCCTAGAATATTGTCCTCTTAAACAAAAGAGAGTTGGCAACATCTGGTCAGTGAATTCTGTCAAATTTGAAATCGCTCTGTCTCTCACCAGAAATAAAGTGCTTAAAAATGACATTGTGTTTAGGTACTGCCTGTTTTCTAAGCTTTCAGCTTCGTTGGATCGTAGCACAATACCCCTTCCAACACTTTGCAAATTCAGCACATTGTCAAGTTAAAGAAAAGCATTTCCCTTTTCAGAGAGATCTATTGCAGCTCTTTCTGTTTTGCAGGATTGATTAAAGACTCAATTAAAGCCACCAACCCTTTCCACAGAACTGGCAAGACTTTTTGCAGGTTTGCATCATGTAGTCTGGAAGTCTTTGGCAGTCTCCTCTCTGTGCATAGCTTGGGCAGTGATTGTTACGGTCTTCACAGCGACTGGTAAACTCTTTAAAAACATACATACGACAAATTGAGCAATTCGTACCATTTATTTTTTATGCATCAATTCCATTGTTGTGGTTGTGGTTGTTGTTGTTGTTGTTGTTTAAGAAAGTTCATTGGAATAACCAATGTGGTTCTAGTTTCTGTCATTACTTTTTCATTCATCCAGTTCTTTAAAATAGGTTCTTCCACAGGTAGAGAAATCAGGAGCCACGAAGTTCTATTTTCATTGGCCATTTAAAACAAACTATTGCTATCAGGCGGGCTGTTCACACTTGGTGCTCCAGCTCTAGTGCCAGGGTACCAACACAAAACTGTGTTGTGATCACACCTCAGTTATCTGACTTATTTATTCAATCACTTCCACCATATAGTGCGGAACACATAACAGGGCGGGACTCCATTTTAAGTGTGTCCTTACAGATAACCCACCCAACCCAGGAAAGGTTGACTACACCACTGGGGTCTACGTCCCCTACTCTTTTCGAACAGTGGTGTAGGTTCTTTTACGTCCCACAAGAACAAATCAGTGAAAGTGCTGTGAGACGGGACCTACGGTTTTTCGTCCTTATCCGTGAAGACTAGAAAGTCTAACCATTTGCAGATCTCATTACAAAGGCAGCACTTTCTCCTCAGTTAGTTTAGGACCCTTCGTGTTGGTCCGGCCGGGATTTAAGCCCACGACCTCCCGCTCAGCAGACTGGCGCTCTCCCAACTGGGCTAACCAGGCGGGGGTAATCATTTTGATCTATTATGCCCTGCCAGACGCCATTTTGATACGTGAGCGTAGCAGGGAGTGGAAAGTAATTGATTGCCTCGGAAGTTATAGAAAACGTGTGTTAAAAAAAGAGATCTGGATTGCCACCTTAAGTGCCGGAGATCATGATCTTGAGCCAGCATCGGCCGTGCCCAAGTTTAATTATGCTGGCGTGAATATGTTTGGCGAAAGTCTGCATTCACATTATTTACCCGCGAGAGACTTATAGAGCCCTGTAGCCGGGAGCCGGTCCAATTAAGTGTGAGCGCTCTCTTATCATCAAGATTTGGAGTTCACCTACCGCCCTCCTTGGCACAAAAGTGGCATGACCATGGACAGTTTTCAACCATATCATTAAATTCTTGAAGACATTTTTCTTGTGACAGTCCTTCGCAGTCAGCTTCTGGATCATCCTCGCATTTTTTTAAGTTATACACTGAAAAAAATTAAAGCAATTTAATTAACCGAGCCTGAGCTAGGCGGTCACCCTTCTTTGAAGCGGTCTTTTGCCGTTGTCATCGTAATTGTTTGTCACGATTATACCAACTAACTCACTTTTTCAAATGCAGGCGAACTCGATCTCTTGTAATTGAATTCGTTAGAAAAATACCAAAGTTGATAGAGAGATTTTTAGAAACTCTTCGACATTTGTTTACGTTCCCAATAAAACGTAAAATTGAGCAATTTTACGCGGTCTAATAGGGGTGGCAATAAAGAAATGTACCAAAAGGTGTGTTGTACTTGTTGAAATGTATCTTTGCTAATATGTTGCTGTTGCCGTCGTGACATCGTAAATTCTCTGTATCTTAAATGGAACTACTGCACGTTCCGTTGCTATTCTTACGTTTTTTGTATGGTATCGATGTTTGAAGTTCAGATATTCTACGAATTTCCTCGTCTCTATCGCTTAAGAAATCTCCACTTCCTGATGAACCTGACTCCATGCCAGAAGCTGATACCTCTTCATCCGCTCCAATACCTGGAAAAAATCGATGAATTTACTTGAATGAAAAAGGGCCGGTAAAACTAGAGAAATAAATGTCAACACAAAGCTTTAAGCGGTCAGACTTCAAGGCGAAGTCTTTCCTTTTAAAAGTTTTTCAAAGAGCTTTTTAAGGAAACAAAGTTCCATCTTAGTGCTTCGATTCACTCGAGACACCTGTTCGGTAGCAACCACATCTTTTAGAGTGGAAATGCTCCATAAGCGTTATCCCACAGACAAATCTTAAGAAACAGAAACAGCGGGGCAAAAACTGATAACCAAAGGGAAAAAACACAAGGACTACTAAGAAAATAGAGTTATGATACTTACTTGATTCAAAACAGTAAAAAACAAGTAGAAGGAAAGTAAATCGGACAGCCTTCATTTTCATCCACTGCAATAGGAGCTAAAAAATGAATGCCAGTGTTAAGATGAGGGAAACGAATCCACCCTGGGACTCAGGGTTGACTCCTGCTACACAAAGAGAAGACAACTTATTTCTTCATCGCTTTCTTCCCTTGAAAACCTTGGTATTCTTCTAGTACAGCGCTCCCGCTAGGGTAAAATATTTGAATAATATACATAGCGTTTAAACCTTCCCAGAAAATTCCCAGTAAAGAGGAAAAAAACAGATAGGAAAAGAAACATGATTTGCTTAATAGACTGTAAAACAAAAATTATAACTTCAATTTCCTTTTGACAAAAAACAAACCAAAGTAAATAAGTGAACAGGATTTCTCTTTACCTCTTTTAACTTTCCCTGGGGACAGCAATTTTAAATTTCTATAAAAAAAATTATGACGTAAAAAGCTTACCAAAACGTCGCTCAAGACAGGATAGCACAATCGATAATTGTTTTAAGCAATCTGCTATTATTACTCCTGTTATTACCGATAAATGTTTATAAGATTACTGGTAAAAGACAAATGCATTACTCGTAATGAAGAAAAGCTTTAAAATTTTATCTCAGTGAAGCATAAAAGCATTGCGGGTGGTTACATCGTTTGTTATTATCTTTGGTTTAATCTACTTGTATCTATCATGAAAGGTGGTGCTTCGGTGGTCAGCAATAGGACCACCTCTCAAAAAGGTGAAAGCGATTCTTAAGAATTAAACGCAGTAAACGGCAAGGTTAAAATGTTAACTTACGCTTGTCAGTTTTCTTTACCATTAAGTAAGGGTGGATTTCCATGGTGGTGTAACTTTGACTTGCGTAAGCACGAATAGTAGACCCTTCCACGGTTTTTTCCAACTTTTGACATGGCCAAATTAGGAATAATCCGTCGACGACACCGGAAAGAGCGATTTAAATTATTAAAACTGCCAAGTTTTAAAGTGATTTGTTAAAAAGATATAGCTCCTCAAACTTCTCCCCCACTTCACAAACGTTTGCAAATTTCCGCAACTTTGCGTAGCCATATAATCCCTCGCTTAAGAAAGACGTATCACTTTCAAATATGTCAGTTTTACTAATTTCAAGGCGCCCTTTCCGGTGGTGTCGACAGATTTTCCCTAACTAGTTCACGTCAAAAGGTGAAGGGCACCCGACCGTCCATGTCCATTGGAAAAAAAAATTGCGTGCAGGCACACGTAAAGATAAGGTGACAGAGGATATCCACCCTGGGCCTAATCAATAATGCAACTCTTTGCGATTTTAAGAGAATAGCCTCTTGGTACTGGCTCGTACTAACGGCAATTTTGGAATAAAATTTATGAAAAAATCTTCCTTCAAAACGTGAAAGCGAAAATAATACTGGGACCTTTGATTGTTATTTCTTAGAAGCCCCAATCTAGCAAAAACTGTAAAATTAGTGGGCAAGGGTTGTTCAGAGCTGTGTTAAGATAACCCAGGGATAGGGCAAAATTCTAATTCAGATATAGAAGGTTAAAAAGCAAACCCAATCTAATTCTTTTCGTCTACAATTTGATGACTGAACGCGCTACAAAGAATATAAAAAATTATCCGAGAAAATGCTTTTGAACAAACGAAAAAGAAACCCAGATTAAAAGTTTAACCCCGGGTTAGCGTTAATCAGCCTTCCAACAACTGGGTCCTAGGCTATAAAATTCCTAAGCCATTGTTGAGGTGATTCGCTGGTTTTGCACAACACGATTCCTGGTGCGCATAACAAGGTGGCCGCTTCCATGAAAACATTATTAAAATAAAGTGTATCGAAGAGGAACGTGGATGGAATTTTCGACAGCTTTTATTTTTCTTCCTGAGATGAGTCTCAATTTGCCGGGAATGTGCATGACGCAAGCAGGATACGTGTTTCTGAGTTCGACATTTGAACCGAGGCCTTCGATAGTGGTTGTTAGATTTGTAATGGATCACTGAAAATGGTATGTAAATTCCATAAAACTCTATTTTCCAATGTCTTTTTTCCACCTCCACATGTACGTCATTTTCAAAGTCGTCCCCGTCCCCGTTCAAAATTCGGGAGGAATCCGGTTGGTGCTTACTCGCTGCAGCCCTGTCACAAAAACGAGTACGATGACCCTAATTATTTTGTTACCATTATTCCTTGATGTCTCTATTACAGACCGTTGTATTAAGGATTACAAAGCTATTTCAGTAGTAGGGCTTCAGCAAAGATAAGCCTTGCGATGGATTAGGTGGATTAGGTGCCTATGGATTAGGTGGATTAGGTGCCTAGTCAATGACGTCACCCATTGTTATAACCTACATACTAATTTGGATTAGGTTTACTAATGAGCGTCACTCTACTACAATAGGAACAATAGGCTTGCCTAGACTTGCTCGGGCTCTTTTAACCCTGTTTGGATAGTAAACAATCTATTATGTGTTCAACATAAAAGCGCGCTTTCCCTTCAGTATTTCATTCTCGCAATCGCGTTACTAAGGAAAAAGTCTTACTATCACCAATATTTTTTAAAACATTGCTCCAAACATGCAAGTCGAATCGAGCTGTAAACTTGTCTGACTATTACAGAACTGTTTTCTCCCATCTATCTCGAGGACATGAAAAACTATTGAAGTCTCAACGTTTCACGCACGGTTAATCAGTTAACTATGCGAGTTCGCAAGCCCAAAGTTGAATACAAATTAGCTCTACAGGAAAGACCCAAGGGAGAGAATCTTGACGTATTATTATAAAACAAATAACTTAACAAGGATTAATTAAAACACGCGTCTCATAATTGCTAGCAATAAAATCTGACACGAGATACCGTTTAAAACAAAAAGAGTCAAATACACAGCGATTTGAAAGAAATCTATTAAAACAGTCAAAGAAAGCAAGTCATGTTTTACTTACCCCTCTCCCTTTTCAATTTTATTTCCCTCCTTAATTTTTTCTTTTTCCCTTCTCCACAATTTTATCATTTTCCCTCCTCAATGTTTTTATTCCCTCCTCCACAATTTTTATTATTTTCCCTCCTCAATGTTTTTTATTCCCCTCCTTCACCTCCACCTCCTCATTTATTCTATATTTTTCCATCTTCAAATACATCGACCTCCTAGCGACCCTACATCGATCCCACATCGACCCTACATCGACCCCACATCGACCCCACATCGACCCTACATCGACCCCACATCGACCCCACATCGACCCTGCATCGACCCTACATCGACCCCACATCGACCCCACATCGACCCTACACTCAACTTTTTTTTAACACTGCTTCGTAAATAGTGAAGCTATATACCACCACCGCCACATTTCTTTTTTTTTCCACCACCACCACCACCGCCACCACATTTCAATTGTTTTCCCACCACCACCATCACATTTCTATTGTTTTCCCTCCACCACCACCACCACCGCCACCACATTTCTATTGTTTTTCTTTCCACCACCACCACCACCGCCACCGCCACCACATTTCTATTGTTTTCCCTCCCCCACCACCACATTTGAATTGTTTTCCCTCCACCACCACCACCACCACCACCGCCACCACATTTCTATTGTTTTCCCTCCACCGCCACCACATTATTATTGTTTTCCCTCCTCCTCCTCTTCCTCCTCCTCTAACTCCTCCACATTTCTATTGTTTTCCCTCGAAAGGCCAAAGAGGCCAAAATCAGGCCTAAAAGGCCTAAAGGCCAAACTTGGAGGGAAAACAATAGAAATGTGGAGGAGTTAGAGGAGGAGGAAGAGGAGGAGGAGGGAAAACAATAATAATGTGGTGGCCGTGGAGGGAAAAAAATAGAAATGTGGTGGCGGTGGTGGTGGTGGTGGTGGTGGAGGGAAAACAATTCAAATGTGGTGGTGGGGGAGGGAAAACAATAGAAATGTGGTGGCGGTGGCGGTGGTGGTGGTTGTGGTGGTGGAAAGAAAAACAATAGAAATGTGGTGGCGGTGGTGGTGGTGGTGGAGGGAAAACAATAGAAATGTGGTGGTGGTGGTGGGAAAACAATTGAAATGTGGTGGCGGTGGTGGTGGCGGTGGAAAAAAAAAAGAAATGTGGCGGTGGTGGTATATAGCTTCACTATTTACGAAGCAGTGTTAAAAAAAAGTTGAGTGTAGGGTCGATGTGGGGTCGATGTGGGGTCGATGTAGGGTCGATGCAGGGTCGATGTGGGGTCGATGTGGGGTCGATGTAGGGTCGATGTGGGGTCGATGTGGGGTCGATGTAGGGTCGATGTGGGATCGATGTAGGGTCGCTAGGAGGTCGATGTATTTGAAGATGGAAAAATATAGAATAAATGAGGAGGTGGAGGTGAAGGAGGGGAATAAAAAACATTGAGGAGGGAAAATAATAAAAATTGTGGAGGAGGGAATAAAAACATTGAGGAGGGAAAATGATAAAATTGTGGAGAAGGGAAAAAGAAAAAATTAAGGAGGGAAATAAAATTGAAAAGGGAGAGGGGTAAGTAAAACATGACTTGCTTTCTTTGACTGTTTTAATAGATTTCTTTCAAATCGCTGTGTATTTGACTCTTTTTGTTTTAAACGGTATCTCGTGTCAGATTTTATTGCTAGCAATTATGAGACGCGTGTTTTAATTAATCCTTGTTAAGTTATTTGTTTTATAATAATACGTCAAGATTCTCTCCCTTGGGTCTTTCCTGTAGAGCTAATTTGTATTCAACTTTGGGCTTGCGAACTCGCATAGTTAACTGATTAACCGTGCGTGAAACGTTGAGACTTCAATAGTTTTTCATGTCCTCGAGATAGATGGGAGAAAACAGTTCTGTAATAGTCAGACAAGTTTACAGCTCGATTCGACTTGCATGTTTGGAGCAATGTTTTAAAAAATATTGGTGATAGTAAGACTTTTTCCTTAGTAACGCGATTGCGAGAATGAAATACTGAAGGGAAAGCGCGCTTTTATGTTGAACACATAATAGATTGTTTACTATCCAAACAGGGTTAAAAGAGCCCGAGCAAGTCTAGGCAAGCCTATTGTTCCTATTGTAGTAGAGTGACGCTCATTAGTAAACCTAATCCAAATTAGTATGTAGGTTATAACAATGGGTGACGTCATTGACTAGGCACCTAATCCACCTAATCCATCGCAAGGCTTATCTTTGCTGAAGCCCTACTACTTATTTCTGTCTAGTTTAAGTTGTCTACCATTTTTACAAGTTTTTGTGGATTGATTGATTGATTGATTGATTGATTGATTGATTGCCTGAATTATTGGGTGGTGGAAAGATGATTTGTTCGAATGAATGACTAATTGATAGGTAGAAGGATGAATGGATTGATTGATTAATTGATTGGTTGGTTGGTTGGTGGAAGGATGGATTAATTATTATTATTATTATTGATTGGCTGATTGGTTGGTTGGTAAATGGATTGATTGATTGATCGGTTGATTGGTTGGTAGAAGGATGGATGGATCAATTGACTGATTGGTAAATTTGTTGGTGCAAGGATGAATGGATGATTGATTGATTGATTGATTGATTGATTGATTGATTTAGTGATCGATAAGTTGATTGATTGATTGATTCAGTGACTGATCGGTTGATTGGTTGGTAGAAGGATGGATTGATTGATTCATTGACTAATTGGTTGGTTGGGGGAAGGAAGGAATAAGGAAAGATTGATTGATTGATTGATTGATTGATTGATTGATTGGTGGATAAACTGATTGGTTGATGGCAGGATGGATGGATGGATTGATTGATTGATTGGCTGGTTAGTTGGTTGACCAATCGGTGGAATGGTTGGTGGAAGGATGAATGGATTGGTTGACTGATTGGTTGGTTGATAGAATTAATAGATAAATTGAGTGTTTGACTTACTCATGTGTTGATAGGCGGATGTATTATTTGTTAGGTAATATAGATGGAGGGATGGATTTACGAGTGATTGATTGACAAGAGAAGAGAGACAATGTAATTGTGAAGGGAGCAGGCCATGGCAAGGGTTTTTTTAAAAAAAGATGTATTTTTATTCAACTTGATTGTTTTAGTCAAATTAGTTAATGGTACTTTAGCTTTGGTCTGTCAACGCTGTTGTCGTAATAATAAAATTACTTATTGATAATGCTGTCGCGTTCAATCTAACAACATTCAAAATTTCTAGCAGAAACATTCTGATAATTGACGAACTACAAAAACTATGACTTAAACACCACTTATTCAAAACGCCGAATATATTTGCCTACCCTTAAACAAGAAAATCAAAATTAGATTTTTAAAATTCCTTAGGAGAAATTTAAAAAGCGGTAATGAGTTAATTGAAAAAAATAGACTCCATACAAACGATGGTTGCACGTTTATAAATGTGCTTTGCTGAGTGACCTTTCTTAGTAACTAAATGCGTTATAACAAGGAAACAGACGTGGAGAATGCGGCCCTTCAAAAATTTTGCAAGAAAAAAATGTTTGAACAAATTCTAATAACTGAATACCAGGAAAACAGTTTAGGGTTAACATTAGCAGTAGCCCCAAAAAACGATTTGGACAACATGTTGTTTTTGTCAAATCCAAGAATAGGCCATTTGCATGATAGCGTCGTCATTTTAATACTACTACCAGAATCCTTTATGTCTTTTATCGTTGCTGGGATTACCAAATTTAAATATGATAGGAAAACGAAATGAATTCTGGTCTTAGTAGATAGTAAAAGAGGTCACCGTGCAATTGGCTTATTGCACGTTACAAAGGTGATATATTGTTAGAGATATATAGAGTCAGTACTGAAATGGTAGTGTGAAACTAGCGAGACAAAGGAATGTATTTCGAGTTTTAAAGACAATAAGAATTATTTCATTACTAGTGTTCGAATTGAGTCGGTTTGTGTTACGTTTTCTTGGCTTCTTTGTTTATTGAAGCGGAGTATTTCGTAGATGATACACTTGGCGCTTCCAATAGACTCCATCAAGAAATTTCAGCATAAATATGTTGGCATCCTCACCGATCTTAAGGCAACACAAATCCTGCCTGTGTTTTGTTATCAATGATTTATTAGTGTGGCTTCTTTTGAGGAGAACAACCGATTGAAAACTCCCCCAAAACTAAATGAATAACTTTTCTGACCAACAGATCGTTCTGCTCCTAGACATGTTTATGACAATAGAATCTATTTAGTCTAAATTCCCTGAAGATGCCGAGATAGCTCGCTGTTGTCTTGCTGGCCACTTCCAGATAAACTAACACCACTATCAGCCCAGCCTTCTTGATCGTCAATTTTCCCGCTACCAGAAAAATCATTTTCAGGGAGAACAATTTTAATTTTTTCTGTAACTAGACCATTTTTTGGTCTATCTGCTACAATGACATGTTTCCTCGTCCGTTCTTCTTCTCCACTGCCAGAAAGAGTAGCGTTTTCCTCCATACTATCACCTTCTGGCACTTTTTGTTTGCTTTCCATTTTTCTAGTAATATTTTCTTCTGTAGGTGCAGCATCGGCTCGTGATGAAGAATGATACTCTGTGGATGAACTTTGCTCAAAGTTATCGTCATTGAGCATTTCTTTTTCAGCGACCATTTTGACCTCATTTCTTCCGACCTCACTTTTGTCACCGCTTCCTGAAAAAGAAAACGATGTGGATGTAGTATGCTCTCCAGTTAGGTGATGGTCTCCTTCATTTCCTTCGGAATTTTTCGCGCCATCTTTGACAATATCCCAACCACTTCCCGACGAGGAAACGTCAACTCGAAGTCCTTGCTGATCATTTGAATTCACTCTGACTGGCACCACTTCTTTTTGTTGACCGCTTTCAGTTAAGTCTTCGTCTTCCTCCTTTTCCTCCTTCCAAATTTCCGGGTTGGTTTGTGTGCTAAAATCGGGGCTCCTATGCGTGGTTTTACTGCTATTTCTAGTGGCCCAAGTAGGTCCGCCACTCAAGAAAAGTTTCGGTAGGAGAGAATCATATGCCCTAGGTGGAGGGAGGGGTGCAGGAACTGTTACCAATTCCTGTTGCTGTATCGGGCCTGTAAAGAAGATGGATACCCTTAATGCATTATGAATCAATTTTGTATTAAATTTTAGGTTAAAATAAAAAGAGGCTTTTTGCTTTCTTCCCAACGTCCCAACGTTCTCGACAAAGAGTGGGTGCTTCATACTGCAGAATCCGTTTTAATTTGAGCTGATGAGAGCTCAAGCTTTGTACTTACGTCAAGGTTCTCGTAAATTTATTCTTTCAAGAGTACGTCTGTTACCATAGATATTTAATAAAAGATGAAATGACATGACATGATATTATATGATGTACAGTCGAACCTCCACTGACGGCCGCCTCTCCACAGCGGCCACTCTTTTTTGTCCCGGCGGACAGTCCATACATTGATTGACAGTCCATACATTGACTCTTGTTTAAACCTCTCTACAAGGGCCATTTTTTCAGCGACTGACAAAAAACTTAAGAATGGCCATTAAATTTGATCCGTATGGAGATTTGATGATTAATGACGGCATCGTATTATGATTGTGTTCCATTTATACTGCTACAGTAAGCATAAACTGTCTACGATAATTTTATCAAATGTTGCGGACCTTGCTCGCTTTGTCAAATAACATTTTGATTCAGAACATTATTTAAGGTTTTGTGTATTTTATCTCTATATACTAGTATACGATGGAATTACCATTATGGGATACAGTAAGCATGAACTTGGAACTATAAACATGTAACCCCTATAAACAAAATTTGTCACATTACACCACTGCCTCCCCAAAACGGCCACCTCTCCACAAGGGCTACTTTCTTCTGTCCCCAAGGTGGCCATCGTGGAGAGGTCGACTGTAGTATCTATTGTGTATGCTTAAGTTTCTGCCAGTTCTCTTCCCGACAAAAGCCGAAAGCTAAAACAAAAGCAAAAGGAACCAATTTTCAAATAAACTTTAAGAATATAGAATCACTTTTACGGAAACTTCAAACGTCAATTTCTTCCAGTCGACAATGTTTTCCCTGAACGTTTCGCTTGGGGTTAATTATATCGGCACAAAAAAATCCTCAGTTTTCAAAAAGAAGAATTATTGAAGACAGCTCTTATTTTTCTGCTCATTCCGGCCCAAAACTGAAAAATTGTAAAATTTAATCTGACCTTATTCGTTTGCCGTAAACTCGATTCTAAATATTATCGCTGTAATGATTTCAAAGAACGCTGTAATTCGCATTAGAAAAATAAATCACAGAAAGTGAACTCTTCTGTTCAGTTTTTACCAACCTGACTCGTTTCTGTTTCTTTCCTTTTGATCAGACTGAGCCGTCGCATTAAGTGTTTGGTTACTTGCTGTTTCGTTTGATTCACGTGGTATTGTTAACGTCACCGGGCGCGGCTCAGGGTGCGTGACGTACCCATTTTGTTTTTGCGTCAGTTTTAATAACTTGGAGTCCCACCATTCCTTTGCAAGGACTTCCTTCAAGTCTGGAGGCAGCTGAATAATAAACACTCAACGTTATTGTTGCAGTACAATTTATAGCGCAATGCAATCTGCAGCTGCGCGCCGTATAACAATGTGGTCATAATTTGCGCTTTTTGACCATGTTATAGATGGCTATTAGGAACCTTAAGACGTTTTTGAGCGACCCACGACAGCCGGAAGTGAGGTACTACCTCTTGACGCTACCACATTTGTATTGGTAAGTGTCCTTACTCATCCGGGGACATATAATTATATAGACGATTTGCCCCAAAATCTGGCCAAAACTACTGCCCAACAATGCAAAAGGTCCACTTCTAGCTGACATGTGTCGCTGAAAAACGTCTTCAATTGAGCTCCCTAATTGTTCCAATAGAAACTAGAAAGATTAAAAGAAACTTCTCTAAGTTATTAGTATCCTTTTTGCTATTTTGAAAGGGGCTCACCAAAGCGGTGATCCTTCTTACCGTGTCCAAGTCTGAATGTGATCTTATTGCTGCAGAAGGAGGAGGCGGTGCCTCGAACGTAACGACTTTCGAGCTCGCTACTGAGGAACTATTTTGGAAATTGACTGTGATGTAGCGTTCATCCAGGGAGTTAGCACCTTGGACGCCATACTTTTGGCAACTGTGGGGGCATTTATCAAGCAGGTCCTCGTTTGATTGGCACCACCCGGCTTTGGCCCAGAGCGGGCAAGTGGTCTCTTTATCCGTTAAATTGTAATCGCTTTCGCCTTTTCATTCATCCAGTTCTTTAAAATAGGTTCTTCCACAGGTAGAGAAATCAGGAGCCACGAAGTTCTATTTTCATTGGCCATTTAAAACAAACTATTGCTATCAGGCGGGCTGTTCACACTTGGTGCTCCAGCTCTAGTGCCAGGGTACCAACACAAAACTGTGTTGTGATCACACCTCAGTTATCTGACTTATTTATTCAATCACTTCCACCATATAGTGCGGAACACATAACAGGGCGGGACTCCATTTTAAGTGTGTCCTTACAGATAACCCACCCAACCCAGGAAAGGTTGACTACACCACTGGGGTCTACGTCCCCTACTCTTTTCGAACAGTGGTGTAGGTTCTTTTACGTCCCACAAGAACAAATCAGTGAAAGTGCTGTGAGACGGGACCTACGGTTTTTCGTCCTTATCCGTGAAGACTAGAAAGTCTAACCATTTGCAGATCTCATTACAAAGGCAGCACTTTCTCCTCAGTTAGTTTAGGACCCTTCGTGTTGGTCCGGCCGGGATTTAAGCCCACGACCTCCCGCTCAGCAGACTGGCGCTCTCCCAACTGGGCTAACCAGGCGGGGGTAATCATTTTGATCTATTATGCCCTGCCAGACGCCATTTTGATACGTGAGCGTAGCAGGGAGTGGAAAGTAATTGATTGCCTCGGAAGTTATAGAAAACGTGTGTTAAAAAAAGAGATCTGGATTGCCACCTTAAGTGCCGGAGATCATGATCTTGAGCCAGCATCGGCCGTGCCCAAGTTTAATTATGCTGGCGTGAATATGTTTGGCGAAAGTCTGCATTCACATTATTTACCCGCGAGAGACTTATAGAGCCCTGTAGCCGGGAGCCGGTCCAATTAAGTGTGAGCGCTCTCTTATCATCAAGATTTGGAGTTCACCTACCGCCCTCCTTGGCACAAAAGTGGCATGACCATGGACAGTCTTCAACCATATCATTAAATTCTTGAAGACATTTTTCTTGTGACAGTCCTTCGCAGTCAGCTTCTGGATCATCCTCGCATTTTTTTAAGTTATACACTGAAAAAAATTAAAGCAATTTAATTAACCGAGCCTGAGCTAGGCGGTCACCCTTCTTTGAAGCGGTCTTTTGCCGTTGTCATCGTAATTGTTTGTCACGATTATACCAACTAACTCACTTTTTCAAATGCAGGCGAACTCGATCTCTTGTAATTGAATTCGTTAGAAAAATACCAAAGTTGATAGAGAGATTTTTAGAAACTCTTCGACATTTGTTTACGTTCCCAATAAAACGTAAAATTGAGCAATTTTACGCGGTCTAATAGGGGTGGCAATAAAGAAATGTACCAAAAGGTGTGTTGTACTTGTTGAAATGTATCTTTGCTAATATGTTGCTGTTGCCGTCGTGACATCGTAAATTCTCTGTATCTTAAATGGAACTACTGCACGTTCCGTTGCTATTCTTACTTTTTTTGTATGGTATCGATGTTTGAAGTTCAGATATTCTACGAATTTCCTCGTCTCTATCGCTTAAGAAATCTCCACTTCCTGATGAACCTGACTCCATGCCAGAAGCTGATACCTCTTCATCCGCTCCAATACCTGGAAAAAATCGATGAATTTACTTGAATGAAAAAGGGCCGGTAAAACTAGAGAAATAAATGTCAACACAAAGCTTTAAGCGGTCAGACTTCAAGGCGAAGTCTTTCCTTTTAAAAGTTTTTCAAAGAGCTTTTTAAGGAAACAAAGTTCCATCTTAGTGCTTCGATTCACTCGAGACACCTGTTCGGTAGCAACCACATCTTTTAGAGTGGAAATGCTCCATAAGCGTTATCCCACAGACAAATCTTAAGAAACAGAAACAGCGGGGCAAAAACTGATAACCAAAGGGAAAAAACACAAGGACTACTAAGAAAATAGAGTTATGATACTTACTTGATTCAAAACAGTAAAAAACAAGTAGAAGGAAAGTAAATCGGACAGCCTTCATTTTCATCCACTGCAATAGGAGCTAAAAAATGAATGCCAGTGTTAAGATGAGGGAAACGAATCCACCCTGGGACTCAGGGTTGACTCCTGCTACACAAAGAGAAGACAACTTATTTCTTCATCGCTTTCTTCCCTTGAAAACCTTGGTATTCTTCTAGTACAGCGCTCCCGCTAGGGTAAAATATTTGAATAATATACATAGCGTTTAAACCTTCCCAGAAAATTCCCAGTAAAGAGGAAAAAAAACAGAAAGGAAAAGAAACATGATTTGCTTAATAGACTGTAAAACAAAAATTATAACTTCAATTTCCTTTTGACAATAAACAAACCAAAGTAAATAAGTGAACAGGATTTCTCTTTACCTCTTTTAACTTTCCCTGGGGACAGCAATTTTAAATTTCTATAAAAAAAATTATGACGTAAAAAGCTTACCAAAACGTCGCTCAAGACAGGATAGCACAATCGATAATTGTTTTAAGCAATCTGCTATTATTACTCCTGTTATTACCGATAAATGTTTATAAGATTACTGGTAAAAGACAAATGCATTACTCGTAATGAAGAAAAGCTTTAAAATTTTATCTCAGTGAAGCATAAAAGCATTGCGGGTGGTTACATCGTTTGTTATTATCTTTGGTTTAATCTACTTGTATCTATCATGAAAGGTGGTGCTTCGGTGGTCAGCAATAGGACCACCTCTCAAAAAGGTGAAAGCGATTCTTAAGAATTAAACGCAGTAAACGGCAAGGTTAAAATGTTAACTTACGCTTGTCAGTTTTCTTTACCATTAAGTAAGGGTGGATTTCCATGGTGGTGTAACTTTGACTTGCGTAAGCACGAATAGTAGACCCTTCCACGGTTTTTTCCAACTTTTGACATGGCCAAATTAGGAATAATCCGTCGACGACACCGGAAAGAGCGATTTAAATTATTAAAACTGCCAAGTTTTAAAGTGATTTGTTAAAAAGATATAGCTCCTCAAACTTCTCCCCCACTTCACAAACGTTTGCAAATTTCCGCAACTTTGCGTAGCCATATAATCCCTCGCTTAAGAAAGACGTATCACTTTCAAATATGTCAATTTTACTAATTTCAAGGCGCCCTTTCCGGTGGTGTCGACAGATTTTCCCTAACTAGTTCACGTCAAAAGGTGAAGGGCACCCGACCGTCCATGTCCATTGGAAAAAAAAATTGCGTGCAGGCACACGTAAAGATAAGGTGACAGAGGATATCCACCCTGGGCCTAATCAATAATGCAACTCTTTGCGATTTTAAGAGAATAGCCTCTTGGTACTGGCTCGTACTAACGGCAATTTTGGAATAAAATTTATGAAAAAATCTTCCTTCAAAACGTGAAAGCGAAAATAATACTGGGACCTTTGATTGTTATTTCTTAGAAGCCCCAATCTATCAAAAACTGTAAAATTAGTGGGCAAGGGTTGTTCAGAGCTGTGTTAAGATAACCCAGGGATAGGGCAAAATTCTAATTCAGATATAGAAGGTTAAAAAGCAAACCCAATCTAATTCTTTCGTCTACAATTTGATGACTGAACGTGCTACAAAGAATATAAAAAATTATCCGAGGAAATGCGTTTGAACAAACGAAAAAGAAACCCAGATTAAAAGTTTAACCCCGGGTTAGCGTTAATCAGCCTTCCAACAACTGGGTCCTAGGCTATAAAATTCCTAAGCCAGTGTTGAGGTGATTCGCTGGTTTTGCACATCACGATTCCTGGTGCGCATAACAAGGTGGCCGCTTCCATGAAAACATTATTAAAATAAAGTGTATCGAAGAGGAACGTGGATGGAATTTTCGACAGCTTTTATTTTTCTTCCTGAGATGAGTCTCAATTTGCCGGGAATGTGCATGACGCAAGCAGGATACGTGTTTCTGAGTTCGACATTTGAACCGAGGCCTTCGATAGTGGTTGTTAGATTTGTAATGGATCACTGAAAATGGTATGTAAATTCCATAAAACTCTATTTTCCAATGTCTTTTTTCCACCTCCATATGTACGTCATTTTCAAACTCGTCCCCGTCCCCGTTCAAAATTCGGGAGGAATCCGGTTGGTGCTTACTCGCTGCAGCCCTGTCACAAAAACGAGTACGATGACCCTAATTATTTTGTTACCATTATTCCTTGATGTCTCTATTACAGACCGTTGTATTAAGGATTACAAAGCTATTTCAGTAGTAGGGCTTCAGCAAAGATAAGCCTTGCGATGGATTAGGTGGATTAGGTGCCTATGGATTAGGTGGATTAGGTGCCTAGTCAATGACGTCACCCATTGTTATAACCTACATACTAATTTGGATTAGGTTTACTAATGAGCGTCACTCTACTACAATAGGAACAATAGGCTTGCCTAGACTTGCTCGGGCTCTTTTAACCCTGTTTGGATAGTAAACAATCTATTATGTGTTCAACATAAAAGCGCGCTTTCCCTTCAGTATTTCATTCTCGCAATCGCGTTACTAAGGAAAAAGTCTTACTATCACCAATATTTTTTAAAACATTGCTCCAAACATGCAAGTCGAATCGAGCTGTAAACTTGTCTGACTATTACAGAACTGTTTTCTCCCATCTATCTCGAGGACATGAAAAACTATTGAAGTCTCAACGTTTCACGCACGGTTAATCAGTTAACTATGCGAGTTCGCAAGCCCAAAGTTGAATACAAATTAGCTCTACAGGAAAGACCCAAGGGAGAGAATCTTGACGTATTATTATAAAACAAATAACTTAACAAGGATTAATTAAAACACGCGTCTCATAATTGCTAGCAATAAAATCTGACACGAGATACCGTTTAAAACAAAAAGAGTCAAATACACAGCGATTTGAAAGAAATCTATTAAAACAGTCAAAGAAAGCAAGTCATGTTTTACTTACCCCTCTCCCTTTTCAATTTTATTTCCCTCCTTAATTTTTTCTTTTTCCCTTCTCCACAATTTTATCATTTTCCCTCCTCAATGTTTTTATTCCCTCCTCCACAATTTTTATTATTTTCCCTCCTCAATGTTTTTTATTCCCCTCCTTCACCTCCACCTCCTCATTTATTCTATATTTTTCCATCTTCAAATACATCGACCTCCTAGCGACCCTACATCGATCCCACATCGACCCTACATCGACCCCACATCGACCCCACATCGACCCTACATCGACCCCACATCGACCCCACATCGACCCTGCATCGACCCTACATCGACCCCACATCGACCCCACATCGACCCTACACTCAACTTTTTTTTAACACTGCTTCGTAAATAGTGAAGCTATATACCACCACCGCCACATTTCTTTTTTTTTTCCACCGCCACCACCACCGCCACCACATTTGAATTGTTTTCCCTCCACCACCACCACCACCACCACCGCCACCACATTTCTATTGTTTTCCCTCCACCGCCACCACATTATTATTGTTTTCCCTCCTCCTCCTCTTCCTCCTCCTCTAACTCCTCCACATTTCTATTGTTTTCCTTCGAAAGGCCAAAGAGGCCAAAATCAGGCCTAAAAGGCCTAAAGGCCAAACTTGGAGGGAAAACAATAGAAATGTGGAGGAGTTAGAGGAGGAGGAAGAGGAGGAGGAGGGAAAACAATAATAATGTGGTGGCCGTGGAGGGAAAAAAATAGAAATGTGGTGGCGGTGGTGGTGGTGGTGGTGGTGGAGGGAAAACAATTCAAATGTGGTGGTGGAGGAGGGAAAACAATAGAAATGTGGTGGCGGTGGCGGTGGTGGTGGTGGTGGTGGTGGAAAGAAAAACAATAGAAATGTGGTGGCGGTGGTGGTGGTGGTGGAGGGAAAACAATAGAAATGTGGTGGTGGTGATGGGAAAACAATTGAAATGTGGTGGCGGTGGTGGTGGCGGTGGAAAAAAAAAGAAATGTGGCGGTGGTGGTATATAGCTTCACTATTTACGAAGCAGTGTTAAAAAAAAGTTGAGTGTAGGGTCGATGTGGGGTCGATGTGGGGTCGATGTAGGGTCGATGCAGGGTCGATGTGGGGTCGATGTGGGGTCGATGTAGGGTCGATGTGGGGTCGATGTGGGGTCGATGTAGGGTCGATGTGGGATCGATGTAGGGTCGCTAGGAGGTCGATGTCTTTGAAGATGGAAAAATATAGAATAAATGAGGAGGTGGAGGTGAAGGAGGGGAATAAAAAACATTGAGGAGGGAAAATAATAAAAATTGTGGAGGAGGGAATAAAAACATTGAGGAGGGAAAATGATAAAATTGTGGAGAAGGGAAAAAGAAAAAATTAAGGAGGGAAATAAAATTGAAAAGGGAGAGGGGTAAGTAAAACATGACTTGCTTTCTTTGACTGTTTTAATAGATTTCTTTCAAATCGCTGTGTATTTGACTCTTTTTGTTTTAAACGGTATCTCGTGTCAGATTTTATTGCTAGCAATTATGAGACGCGTGTTTTAATTAATCCTTGTTAAGTTATTTGTTTTATAATAATACGTCAAGATTCTCTCCCTTGGGTCTTTCCTGTAGAGCTAATTTGTATTCAACTTTGGGCTTGCGAACTCGCATAGTTAACTGATTAACCGTGCGTGAAACGTTGAGACTTCAATAGTTTTTCATGTCCTCGAGATAGATGGGAGAAAACAGTTCTGTAATAGTCAGACAAGTTTACAGCTCGATTCGACTTGCATGTTTGGAGCAATGTTTTAAAAAATATTGGTGATAGTAAGACTTTTTCCTTAGTAACGCGATTGCGAGAATGAAATACTGAAGGGAAAGCGCGCTTTTATGTTGAACACATAATAGATTGTTTACTATCCAAACAGGGTTAAAAGAGCCCGAGCAAGTCTAGGCAAGCCTATTGTTCCTATTGTAGTAGAGTGACGCTCATTAGTAAACCTAATCCAAATTAGTATGTAGGTTATAACAATGGGTGACGTCATTGACTAGGCACCTAATCCACCTAATCCATCGCAAGGCTTATCTTTGCTGAAGCCCTACTACTTATTTCTGTCTAGTTTAAGTTGTCTACCATTTTTACAAGTTTTTGTGGATTGATTGATTGATTGATTGATTGATTGCCTGAATTATTGGGTGGTGGAAAGATGATTTGTTCGAATGAATGACTAATTGATAGGTAGAAGGATGAATGGATTGATTGATTAATTGATTGGTTGGTTGGTTGGTGGAAGGATGGATTAATTATTATTATTATTATTGATTGGCTGATTGGTTGGTTGGTAAATGGATTGATTGATTGATCGGTTGATTGGTTGGTAGAAGGATGGATGGATCAATTGACTGATTGGTAAATTTGTTGGTGCAAGGATGAATGGATGATTGATTGATTGATTGATTGATTGATTGATTGATTGATTTAGTGATCGATAAGTTGATTGATTGATTGATTCATTGACTGATCGGTTGATTGGTTGGTAGAAGGATGGATTGATTGATTCATTGACTAATTGGTTGGTTGGGGGAAGGAAGGAATAAGGAAAGATTGATTGATTGATTGATTGATTGATTGATTGATTGGTGGATAAACTGATTGGTTGATGGCAGGATGGATGGATGGATTGATTGATTGATTGGCTGGTTAGTTGGTTGACCAATCGGTGGAATGGTTGGTGGAAGGATGAATGGATTGGTTGACTGATTGGTTGGTTGATAGAATTAATAGATAAATTGAGTGTTTGACTTACTCATGTGTTGATAGGCGGATGTATTATTTGTTAGGTAATATAGATGGAGGGATGGATTTACGAGTGATTGATTGACAAGAGAAGAGAGACAATGTAATTGTGAAGGGAACGGGCCATGGCAAGGGTTTTTTTAAAAAAAGATGTATTTTTATTCAACTTGATTGTTTTAGTCAAATTAGTTAATGGTACTTTAGCTTTGGTCTGTCAACGCTGTTGTCGTAATAATAAAATTACTTATTGATAATGCTGTCGCGTTCAATCTAACAACATTCAAAATTTCTAGCAGAAACATTCTGATAATTGACGAACTACAAAAACTATGACTTAAACACCACTTATTCAAAACGCCGAATATATTTGCCTACCCTTAAACAAGAAAATCAAAATTAGATTTTTAAAATTCCTTAGGAGAAATTTAAAAAGCGGTAATGAGTTAATTGAAAAAAATAGACTCCATACAAACGATGGTTGCACGTTTATAAATGTGCTCTGCTGAGTGACCTTTCTTAGTAACTAAATGCGTTATAACAAGAAAACAGACGTGGAGAATGCGGCCCTTCTAAAATTTTGCAAGAAAAAAATGTTTGAACAAATTCTAATAACTGAATACCAGGAAAACAGTTTAGGGTTAACATTAGCAGTAGCCCCAAAAAACGATTTGGACAACATGTTGTTTTTGTCAAATCCAAGAATAGGCCGTTTGCATGATAGCGTCGTCATTTTAATACTACTACCAGAATCCTTTATGTCTTTTATCGTTGCTGGGATTACCAAATTTAAATATGATAGGAAAACGAAATGAATTCTGGTCTTAGTAGATAGTAAAAGAGGTCACCGTGCAATTGGCTTATTGCACGTTACAAAGGTGATATATTGTTAGAGATATATAGAGTCAGTACTGAAATGGTAGTGTGAAACTAGCGAGACAAAGGAATGTATTTCGAGTTTTAAAGACAATAAGAATTATTTCATTACTAGTGTTCGAATTGAGTCGGTTTGTGTTACGTTTTCTTGGCTTCTTTGTTTATTGAAGCGGAGTATTTCGTAGATGATACACTTGGCGCTTCCAATAGACTCCATCAAGAAATTTCAGCATAAATATGTTGGCATCCTCACCGATCTTAAGGCAACACAAATCCTGCCTGTGTTTTGTTATCAATGATTTATTAGTGTGGCTTCTTTTGAGGAGAACAACCGATTGAAAACTCCCCCAAAACTAAATGAATAACTTTTCTGACCAACAGATCGTTCTGCTCCTAGACATGTTTATGACAATAGAATCTATTTAGTCTAAATTCCCTGAAGATGCCGAGATAGCTCGCTGTTGTCTTGCTGGCCACTTCCAGATAAACTAACACCACTATCAGCCCAGCCTTCTTGATCGTCAATTTTCCCGCTACCAGAAAAATCATTTTCAGGGAGAACAATTTTAATTTTTTCTGTAACTAGACCATTTTTTGGTCTATCTGCTACAATGACATGTTTCCTCGTCCGTTCTTCTTCTCCACTGCCAGAAAGAGTAGCGTTTTCCTCCATACTATCACCTTCTGGCACTTTTTGTTTGCTTTCCATTTTTCTAGTAATATTTTCTTCTATAGGTGCAGCATCGGCTCGTGATGAAGAATGATACTCTGTGGATGAACTTTGCTCAAAGTTATCGTCATTGAGCATTTCTTTTTCAGCGACCATTTTGACCTCATTTCTTCCGACCTCACTTTTGTCACCGCTTCCTGAAAAAGAAAACGATGTGGATGTAGTATGCTCTCCAGTTAGGTGATGGTCTCCTTCATTTCCTTCGGAATTTTTCGCGCCATCTTTGACAATATCCCAACCACTTCCCGACGAGGAAACGTCAACTCGAAGTCCTTGCTGATCATTTGAATTCACTCTGACTGGCACCACTTCTTTTTGTTGACCGCTTTCAGTTAAGTCTTCGTCTTCCTCCTTTTCCTCCTTCCAAATTTCCGGGTTGGTTTGTGTGCTAAAATCGGGGCTCCTATGCGTGGTTTTACTGCTATTTCTAGTGGCCCAAGTAGGTCCGCCACTCAAGAAAAGTTTCGGTAGGAGAGAATCATATGCCCTAGGTGGAGGGAGGGGTGCAGGAACTGTTACCAATTCCTGTTGCTGTATCGGGCCTGTAAAGAAGATGGATACCCTTAATGCATTATGAATCAATTTTGTATTAAATTTTAGGTTAAAATAAAAAGAGGCTTTTTGCTTTCTTCCCAACGTCCCAACGTTCTCGACAAAGAGTGGGTGCTTCATACTGCAGAATCCGTTTTAATTTGAGCTGATGAGAGCTCAAGCTTTGTACTTACGTCAAGGTTCTCGTAAATTTATTCTTTCAAGAGTACGTCTGTTACCATAGATATTTAATAAAAGATGAAATGACATGACATGATATTATATGATGTACAGTCGAACCTCCACTGACGGCCGCCTCTCCACAGCGGCCACTCTTTTTTGTCCCGGCGGACAGTCCATACATTGATTGACAGTCCATACATTGACTCTTGTTTAAACCTCTCTACAAGGGCCATTTTTTCAGCGACTGACAAAAAACTTAAGAATGGCCATTAAATTTGATCCGTATGGAGATTTGATGATTAATGACGGCATCGTATTATGATTGTGTTCCATTTATACTGCTACGGTAAGCATAAACTGTCTACGATAATTTTATCAAATGTTGCGGACCTTGCTCGCTTTGTCAAATAACATTTTGATTCAGAACATTATTTAAGGTTTTGTGTATTTTATCTCTATATACTAGTATACGATGGAATTACCATTATGGGATACAGTAAGCATGAACTTGGAACTATAAACATGTAACCCCTATAAACAAAATTTGTCACATTACACCACTGCCTCCCCAAAACGGCCACCTCTCCACAAGGGCTACTTTCTTCTGTCCCCAAGGTGGCCATCGTGGAGAGGTCGACTGTAGTATCTATTGTGTATGCTTAAGTTTCTGCCAGTTCTCTTCCCGACAAAAGCCGAAAGCTAAAACAAAAGCAAAAGGAACCAATTTTCAAATAAACTTTAAGAATATAGAATCACTTTTACGGAAACTTCAAACGTCAATTTCTTCCAGTCGACAATGTTTTCCCTGAACGTTTCGCTTGGGGTTAATTATATCGGCACAAAAAAATCCTCAGTTTTCAAAAAGAAGAATTATTGAAGACAGCTCTTATTTTTCTGCTCATTCCGGCCCAAAACTGAAAAATTGTAAAATTTAATCTGACCTTATTCGTTTGCCGTAAACTCGATTCTAAATATTATCGCTGTAATGATTTCAAAGAACGCTGTAATTCGCATTAGAAAAATAAATCACAGAAAGTGAACTCTTCTGTTCAGTTTTTACCAACCTGACTCGTTTCTGTTTCTTTCCTTTTGATCAGACTGAGCCGTCGCATTAAGTGTTTGGTTACTTGCTGTTTCGTTTGATTCACGTGGTATTGTTAACGTCACCGGGCGCGGCTCAGGGTGCGTGACGTACCCATTTTGTTTTTGCGTCAGTTTTAATAACTTGGAGTCCCACCATTCCTTTGCAAGGACTTCCTTCAAGTCTGGAGGCAGCTGAATAATAAACACTCAACGTTATTGTTGCAGTACAATTTATAGCGCAATGCAATCTGCAGCTGCGCGCCGTATAACAATGTGGTCATAATTTGCGCTTTTTGACCATGTTATAGATGGCTATTAGGAACCTTAAGACGTTTTTGAGCGACCCACGACAGCCGGAAGTGAGGTACTACCTCTTGACGCTACCACATTTGTATTGGTAAGTGTCCTTACTCATCCGGAGACATATAATTATATAGACGATTTGCCCCAAAATCTGGCCAAAACTACTGCCCAACAATGCAAAAGGTCCACTTCTAGCTGACATGTGTCGCTGAAAAACGTCTTCAATTGAGCTCCCTAATTGTTCCAATAGAAACTAGAAAGATTAAAAGAAACTTCTCTAAGTTATTAGTATCCTTTTTGCTATTTTGAAAGGGGCTCACCAAAGCGGTGATCCTTCTTACCGTGTCCAAGTCTGAATGTGATCTTATTGCTGCAGAAGGAGGAGGCGGTGCCTCGAACGTAACGACTTTCGAGCTCGCTACTGAGGAACTATTTTGGAAATTGACTGTGATGTAGCGTTCATCCAGGGAGTTAGCACCTTGGACGCCATACTTTTGGCAACTGTGGGGGCATTTATCAAGCAGGTCCTCGTTTGATTGGCACCACCCGGCTTTGGCCCAGAGCGGGCAAGTGGTCTCTTTATCCGTTAAATTGTAATCGCTTTCTGAAAAAAAAGGGAGAAAAAAAGAGTTACACTTGTGAAATGGATGAAAAAGGTCATTAATTACAGGAAACGCGCGTATACGAACCAAGGAGAGTCTTACTACCACGGGCGTACAATGGTAGAATACCACCCTTTCCAAATGTGTTTCTCTTACCTTTACCAAAACCAACTTAGGTTATACCCTCTTCTTGCAAGTGTTATTATACTCCCTGGGTAATTAAAATAATATTCTAAACAGGGTGCGATACAAATGCAAAAACCCGACGACCAACACTGGAACCAAACAGAACATTAAAAAAAAAACATGAAATATAATTTCTCCGCAATTTCCAGTCTATCAACAGGCAGAAAGTTTACAAGTGAATTAATAAGTGAAAAGGACCTTGCATTTAGGCAATTTTACCTGGACCACACATTTCACAGCTCCTCTTGCAATTTTGAGCCATGTAATCTGGGCGGGTCGTGCATTCCTTTTTTGAGACCCAATAGGAGCAGTGCTTACTGAGGTCCGTACACTTTTCAGTGTCACCTGTAAAAGTTAAACAACAACTTCAGAGCTTAGAACTCAACAACTCCACCAGCCACGAGTCGATCTTTTAGGTTAAAAGGTGCCCTGTCCACGAATTGTGAGCAACGTGCAAAATCATTTTAGTATAAAGAAAATAGCTGCAGCATAAAGGTTAATGTCGGATGGAGAAGATAACAAGGGTTAATACAATAAGAATTATTGGGGCTGGAGGTCGCTTGATAAAATCTGATAAAGGGTCAAGTCCATGACCATCCTTGCCATCCGTAGAAACAGATGAAAGGAAGCAGTTTCGATGCCTAAATATAGTCTTGGTTAACAACACTGGACCATTATTTTTAGAACTCAATTCACGCGAAGACAAATTTTAGCGTTTTCAAAAAGGGTGACACAATTTCATGTCTGATCTACAGACCGGTTAATAATTATACCTCCAGGTCGCCTGCAAAATCGACAGCTCCAAGGGCATCTGTCCATCATATAGTGATAGTTAGTCTCGCAATAACCGTCTTCAGCCTGTTCTTTGCATTGATTTATTCTATCATAACACTCCAAAGGGTTAATGCGAACTGTGAAGAGAAAAAAGAAACTTGCCATTTGCGCATTAAAAAAAGAGTCACTTCTAAAGTCAAACAGTAAAATTTTACCCCGTTACCTTGAGAAACATCCAAAGATATTGATTTTCCTTCAGCGCCTCCTCGAGATAATATTTGCAACACCGCTATAAAATCAAAAACCAAATCATTGTGCATGCTGAACTACACTTACATTATACGAGTTTTCTGTATTATGTTTTTGATTATTATCGTGATTATTGTCATTTTCATTGTTATCATTATCGTAATCGTTGCTAAGTTGTCTTGGTTGTTTTTTTTTTGCATGAGAACTGTTAAATTATCTCGGTCTTTTGCAGTTATACGCTCAGAATTTAATGAACATATCCGCTTACGATCGTTTCACGCGCGAACGCCGGAAGCCAGCAATACATAAGTTCGCATAATTAACAAACTTTAAAAACAAAAATCGTGCGGACATCAAGGAGACTTCTCAAAGTTCACAACTAAAACATGTCATAATATAACACACACAATTGTTATTTTTCTCGTTTACTCACGGAGCAGTCATGAGTTCTTAAGAACTCGTTTAAACGTGTCCGTGCGCTGCGCTACAGATCGATTTGGAATTTGGAAGTGCTGTTTTGTGAGGAGAGGGGAAAACGGGAGTATCTGGGAAAAACCTCTCGGAGCAAAAGGAGAGAACCAACAACAACTCTCAGCCTTCATATGGCGTCAACGCTGACGAAAATTGAACCCGGGCCACATTGGTTGGAGACGAGTGCTCTCACCACTGGGCCACCCCTGCTCCCCTTCCCTACAGGAAGTAGTAGACGTTGTATTTCAGATTATTCTGGGAAACTGTGTCAGGGTCTATGAACTCGATAATAAAAGTAAGGGCGTCCTCAAAGCTAAACACCTGGCATGTGGAATACACTCGATGTTAGAACATTTTATAACGAGGAATGTATGGACTTCCGTTGTCTTAAAAAGCAGACTTTAGGGGATTCATAATAAGCAATAACATAATTATATTTTACTCACAAGACAAAGCCATCCTCATGTGTTTTGACATGGAAATTATAAATTCAAGTTTATTCTTACCTGCGATGAGGGCACAAAGCGTAGTCAAGAACATACCATTTCCGCATTCCAGCATCGCTTCTAAACTTTCATGAACTTATCAAAAGAAGAAGACGAAGATAGAGGCCCAATTACTGAAGTTTAACTTAACAAAATAAAATTATTTTCAGCGAGGTATGAATTTGTCCAGTTATAAGTTAAGACACAATTTTTCTCGACAATGGGTAAATATTGTCACAAGGTTTGTCAAGGTTTTAATGAAGTTAGTCAGTGTTCAGTTAAGTCGTTACTTTATGCGATGGCCTAGCTTTTTCATCAGGTTTAATAGAACAATTCCCTTTTCATGTTTTCTCAAAAAGAAGGGTAGAAGAACAAAAACTTACCGTTAAATCGCTGTTTTATCTCATAGTTACCGACACCTTAATCCACCTTTTTCGTGAATCAATAGGATAAACAGGTTTCATCGAGCGTGGAGAAATTCAACAGGTACTACCCAGCGAGAACATACACTTTGACAACGCTTTGGGCCATTAAACGAAAGAAATGGTTATGTTTAAAAGAATAAAGTCAATTAGCATCGTCTAAAACGTTAGGGAATCGAAGAAATACGGAAAATCGACTGTTGCCAAGGAATAAGACAAATACCAACCTGAAGTTAACTTTTGCCTCGCTCTCATGTTGCAATCGGTAGGTTGCGCTTGCGTTAAATGCCGAGAGAATTCAAATGTTTTCATTCCTAGCTTATTTTTCTAGACATTCGCCTGGACTCTTAAGCAGACACTGTAAGTTTAATTAAGAGTCATAGACTGTCAACCGTGTTCCACTGCGAAAATGTTCAACGAAAAAATATTGTTGAGCAAGATTTTTTCATCTGTTTTGTCTTCACTTATATCAAGTCCGTGTCGCCTTTTTACTAGTTTGAGCATTCTGAGAACCTAGCTGTAGTATCGTTATTTACGAAAGCAAAAAACAGGGTAACAGAAACAAACGCTTTAATAAAATTTTGCGCAGAAAAAGCAAAACGTGAAATTTCATGACTTGATTTTTAGACTTCTTTTGTTTTCTGTCTTCTGCAGGTACATGTACTTGTTTAAATAGCGACTGGTGGCAATTTCCTCTTGTGCTTTTACCACAAAATCTCAATTCAACTCCGCTCCTGGATATTTCAAGAAGAGAGCACTCGGATAATTGCTTATTTGCTCCTTGTAATTTCTCGTAGTCTTTAATACAAGTTGCCTGTGAAAATACCCTTTCTTGTTTAAGTGGAAAGCAAAATTCAGTGATATTTGCCCGTGCGGGAATAATTTGATGATAAACGTTACAACTTTGCTTACAATTAACTTTAAAATACAACCATAATGACGCCGTTGGGTTTCTTTCAACTGAACAAGGTAGCAAAAGCTATCCATCTTATAAAGCTTAGAATAAACGAAGCAACTACTATATTTTTTCCTTTCCTTTTTTATTATCGAATATCGAATTAAAAAGGTCATGTAACGCGCATAACGTTTTTTACATAAGAGACAGGTTCAAATCTAGGATGACAATCTCTAAGCAATATTATAATTGTACAAGCTTCATTTGTTGTTTGCTCATCGTGTTCCATCTTCCAAACCGTGTGTCTGATGGATCCCTCGTGACGCTAAGAAACTGAAGACAACGGTACATAACCGATAAAAACTGTGCCAGGTGCCTCAATCCTTGTTTAGCAGGATCAGAATTTAAATTTCTATGAATGCATTATTAACGAAATCTTAAAGACATAACATGTACACTTTATTTTATGTCGTACTGTCGAACCTCGGTCTTGAGGCCACTACCCTTAGGAAACAATATCAAGTTTATCACATGTTATATGCGCCTACGATGTGCCTACGACTTAGTCAGTTACAGGTGTGATGTAGTATACACAATACGTAGTAGGCTTATCGTACGCATATCGCATGCAACAAAGATTTGTCGTCTTAATAGGTCTTTAAACTGATGCCTGGCTAAAATAAGCAAAGGATGTGGTTGAAACACAAAGTTATATGAACCCATATCTTGGCCTTGGTTGTTGCTCGAAAGGAACATATACATGTATGGGATTATTTCAGTGCACTTTTACAGACATACGGGGGAACTTTAACAGCAGTCATCTTGAATTTTTGCATGAAGTTTCATAAAGATGTTCAACTTAAGATTGATTCAAGCAATAGTGTCTTTTAGTCTGAAAGAGAAAGGAAGCAAAAACCATGGTCACGATGATAAAAAAAAAGAATCTACATGTAATGTCTTAACCAGACTTAATTAACTAATAAACATATTACACCACCAGATGAGGGCTTTGGCTTTTTTTGTACTGGGCTGGTTCAAGGCTCAAGTGGGGATGAGCTCCAGTGTTTGTTAACTTTGTTAAACACATTTTCCCAGCATTTAATAGCATTTTTTTTTGCTATTCTCACGATATGATATTTCAGTTAATAGGTCGCATAGGTTTTACATACAGGTGTGTACAAGTGCAAGTAAAATAAGAAGGGAAAAAGCCAAGGGCCTTTCTCATAAATCTATAAATTTAGTCAAATGCAAAATGGCGGGCATAAATGTCACATGTGTTTAGTGTCAGAGTAACCCGCAATACCTACACCTTACTGTCCGAAAGAGATTTCTGTTGAAGTAACCAGGCCGTCCCCTGCCCCTTGGTAGCCACATTAAATTTGTGTTTTACTTTATGCTAAAAAGTCACCCCTGCCACTGTGGGAAGAACAAAACTTTCTTTAGTTCAGCCAAACTGATGATCACAGGCCCCTCATCCCTCAGTATATCTCTGATGAATCTATTTTATCATTTATACCTTATTGGCTTCCCCTTTTCTTTGCTACTATCACAGTTTCCTCGTCGAGTTTCTTAGCTTGAGCCTTCTTCTTTTCAACGCCTTCCTTCTTTATCATTAGTGGTCCTTCAGTTCCAGGGACGGGGTGTTGGATAACATAAGTTTGACCATTCTGTGGTGGGGAGTCAGCCTGAGGAGCGCCACCTCCTGGAAAATGTTAGTAACAAAGCCTAGTTCTATTTGCTTATACAAGAAAACGCAATGACAATAAATGGTCCTTAAAACAGTATTGACCTCAAAAAGGGAAGTGTTCTTTTGGGGAGTAGTGTGTTACTAACAGTGTCTAAGAATGCATGACATTTCCCTGTCCAATTGAGTGATAAAGCCACTGCAAAGATAATTTTGAATTTTGATGATCGGACTAACAGAGATATATGTCATACTTATGTTACTGATCCTTATGTTAAGGATTGATTTGCAAAGAGGTTTAAAAGACAAAAAAAATGTTAAATTGTCGAATTCTTCAGTTTTCATGCTTTTAAAAATCAAAATATACCTAGTTTTTGGACTTCATTTTTCCGTAAATACCGTTTTTTAATTTTCCAGAACTTGGTGATGACAAGGGTCGTCGAAACGTCATGTGAGGTTTTTATCCAATATTTAACTGAAGATAATATTGCATATCCTGCCTTGCTTCGTTCGTTTAGGTAAATTTCTAGCTATCGAATCAGTGGTGCATGTCTCGACAAAAAATCAGAGGACATGATCAAATGTGCAGTACTGTAGGTCCACCTGGCACGACTGTGATTGGTGTTTTAAACGTCATTCCGACAATTTTAAATGTAACGTGAATTGACAAGGCTTACCTGCAGCAGGAGCAGCTTGCATTGCTGGCGTTTGAGGGGCAGCTCCTTGAGGGGCGGCTGCTACCGGAGGAACGGCGGCTGGTTGAGGAACGGCGGCCGGCTGAGGGGCAGCGGGTTGCGGAACAGCAGCTTCTTGAGGAGCTACCGGTTGGCTTTCGGGTTGGGCTTGTGGCACCTCAGGATTGGCTGGCTGAATTGTTTGAGGCTGATACGAGGGTTGACCATATTGTTGTTGTGCGTAGGGCTGTTGCTGCTGTGCATATGGATTATACGATTGTTGTCCATATTGAGGCTGCTGCCCATATTGGTTATAAGATTGTTGCCCGTAGGGTTGCTGCCCATATTGGTTATAAGGCTGTTGTCCGTATGGTTGCTGACCATAAGGATTATATGGCTGTTGAGATTGCTGACCATAAGGGCTTAAAGGTTGTTGGCCATAAGGTGGTCGGTAAGGTGGACGGTAGGGTGGTCTTATAGCTGGCTTCCCAGCCCCTTTTTCTTCCTTCTCCTTTTCTTCTTCTCCTTCCTTTCCTTTTCCCTCTTCCTTTTCCTTTTCTTTAGGTTCCTCTGATGGCGGAGGAGGAGGTGGAGGCGGCACCAGTGGTGCCTGTGGAGGTTGCTGGCCACCACAAGTTGGCGGCTGTGGTGGACAAGGGGAACAAGTAGGAGGGCAAGGGGCACAAGGATCAGTGGTCATCGGAGGCTGACCGCAAGGCTGTCCAGTTTGTCCAAGCGGCTGCATTTGCTGCCCATATCCTTGTTGCTGACCGTATTGTGGTTGTTGAGCATAAGGCTGTTGTGCAAATGGCTGCTGTCCATAGAGCTGACCAGGTGCCATTTGTCCGTAAGGCCGGTTGCCAAATGGTTGTTGCATGTACGGTTGCTGTCCATAAGATTGCTGGCGGTATGGCTGCTGTCCGTATGGCGTCTGTCCATAACCCTGTTGCCCGTATGGTTGCTGTCCAAGAGGTCGTTGTCCATAAGGTTGTTGGCCAAATCGCTGACCTCCATACTGACCACCCATACCAAAAACGTCTCCAAGTTTCTTCCTTGGATTTTGAGGTACAGCGACATACCCTTTGCAGCTGAACTTGCAGTGTTTAAACATATATGGCTGGTGGTTAGCCTTTTCACATAGATGATTGTTCTTCCAGTCGTTACACCTGCTATCATCATCCATCAGCATTTCCCCTGGATTAAAGAGAAAACGTGTTTTCGCTTATTTTAAGTTCTTGCCAGTTGATTCGTTTCGCCAAATGAAAGATAATTCGGATTCCAGACTTCAGAAAATGCTGGATTTCAAAATACTGGACTTCGGAATCCGGAATTCAGCAGTTCCGTTAACGATTGGAATCCAAAACCCGCAACGTGGTATCCACAATCCAAGACTGATTGGAATTAACTTACATGGGGCGATTTGTGTTTAGTACCATGTTTGGGTAGCTCATTTTTTTTTATTTCTACCTAATACAGCTATAATTGACCTATTTGGCTAACTCATTGTTGTACCCAATTCGGTTTGAATTAGGTACAACATTGAGTTAGCCCAATAGGTCTATTATTGTTATTTGGTATTTGTAAAGTGTAAACATTGTAGTTAACTTCGTGTTTATTACTAGGACATAAAAAAAGACCTGTTTAATATCAATTTTAGACTCTCAGGCGCTGCCACAGGCACACAGATGTAAATATTCTCACCTGCTAAACACATTTTACAAGAAAGCTTGCATTTGCCGGACATGACTTTTGAGCTCTTTGCGCAATATCCTTTAGGTGCCCACTTCTGGCAGTATTTCGCATCATCGTCAAAACAGGCGCTATCTACAAAGTAGAAAAAAAAGTAAAACAATAAATAAGGAGTTCTTCACTCAAGGAAAAGTCCAATATAACGAGATGGTTAAGTACCTTCCAACAAGCCCTCCGAAATTTTTATGCCCATGTGACCACTTGATGACATACAATACATACCTTGCCTAGGGCTGTCCTTTAGTTTTTTCTTCTTGTTCACCGGTTTTCCTTGACTCAAAGAGCCGAATATCGCCAACAGGGCTACAAACAAAGCAAACTTCATCGCCTTCCTCCTAACAGTAAAGAAAAGGCAAATTGACCTTCAGCTGGTCGATAACAATTAGTCGACTCTTTTACAAGCACAAATAACAGGATGGCTTCTGAAAAACTATTTGAAGTTGAAGTCAAACATAATTGACAGTTTTCCGGTCAGCTAGAGCTTCCTTTAATTAATGTGTGTGTTTAGCTCAAAGTTTAAGTCAACCAAGTTTGTGTGGGTATGTGTGTACATGTTTTTTTTTTTGTTTGTTCACTTAACAGATGAATAAGCCAGTTTCCTCAAATATTTCACCTCGTAAAATGAACAAACAACGCCTCACAATAACAGTTCATGGCAAGTGCTCATAGGTTTGATTTTATCTCCCTTTTTTGTCGTATTTTTCCTGACCCATTATTTATTATTGCCTTCTTTAACATTTTTTTTTTAACTTTCCCTCTTGAAATATTTAAAGCATACGGAATTGAACCGGTTAAGCCTTCATTACAACAGGACTGCTGTTTCAGGACCGGAGCCTTAAAAAGTTTCAGGTCGGTAAGCTGTGTATTACATCATAAAACTGAGAGGTCAACTTTACTGTTGCTATTTTCAAATATTATTTTAGTCTGTAAAATTGAGAAGAGGTTTAAAGATAACCATGAAATTACCGTGTTGTTTGTTCATCTTTATCGGCAATGATAAAGCCGGAAAGTATCTACCCGAGGGTCATGCTGTGAAGGAGCCATTTAGAAAATGAAATAGCAAACTGCGGGCTTAGTCAAACTGACTAAATGAATCTCAGAATGAAGCTCAGTCAGGTCTGTAAATGTAGTTAATTTGTATGATTCGCTCACTGAGCAATGCGACAGCCGATTTAAAACTGATTCTGATACTGAGTATCATCTTACCCATTATTTTCTCCCTAAGCTCTCCACGGTTTTGCTCTGTTCGTTGAAAGTAAAGCTAGACATAAAGCCGTGGATTGCTTGCTAAGATCGATTACGGTGCAAAATATTTAGTTGCAGACAATCGTCCAGTCTTGTCTTGAGTCACTGAACAGTATAACCCTTCAATTGCCGCGAAAATGATTCAAAACCCATGAAGTGTTCATATGCTGTGAATGAATGATTCTTGCATTATGGTAGTTACAACAAACTGAACCAGGCGTCTGTTTGCCCACCAAGTTATGTCTACTGGAATACTAATAGTTGTCAGTATCTTACCTGATTTATGCGTAGCCGTGTCCAAAACAACGCGATCGTGGTCAAAACACTCACAGTGAAATGCCCTGAAGAAAGGCTACAACTACCCGCACGGTGACTGAACTGGTAAATAATTAAGCAAGAACAGCAAGACCACAAGCAAATTCGTTCAGGGTCAGTAAACATTATAACAATTCAGTGAATTCAATGCGACGGAAAATTGCTGCCTAAAATTTAGAGCTTTTTTGGTAGTTAGTATTATTGAGGACAAGATTTCTAAGAGTCAGAAACAAGGTTACTTGCTCTAAATATTGATCTCTTTCCGCTATTATTTCCACGGTCATTTTCTTACCTGAGGCTTGAGGTATTTACTTACGCAACCATATCTGAATGAAATCGATGAACAAGGTGGAAGGTAATTTAGATCACTCTAGAGTTGCCGCTGAAAGGTGTTAGAAAAATAGGAAGTTAATACCGTAACGTTACCAACAAAAATGTGTTTTTAAAAAACAGCTCCGCTTTTAGGCTTATCTAATTCTATAATTATTATTATATAACAAGACTGCGGTTTTCCCGAGCCTGACCTAACTGAGGCTGAACTTTGCTTGCCTCTTGAGTGGACTGATTGTTCTGCTCTTTAAAGCCAAGATAGATTGTTAGTACTTCCTCTCAGAATACAACATAAAGACCAATTTCGACAAACTATCGAGTTATATAGAGAGCGTGAGATTATCGCAGTTTCGCATTCACACTGCCTTTTCCCCTTGTAGTGTGCAGAAAAGTCCTGTTCCGCGAATAACAAAAGAAAAAGAGTACTTCTGCAGACAGGTTAATAATGTTAAATGACATTTTTATTAATTTGATTATTGGGTGGGACGGGCAATTGATCCGCCAATAAACGGGATTGAAGAAAAAACAGTGTATCATTAACGAGCTTGCTTCGCCTCAAGGGCTCGACATGTAAAGCATTTTATGCGAAAAAGTAATCAAACTTCTAACTACTCCACCTTTCTCAAGCCAAACAAGCGCCAGGACGGCCAAGGCGCGAATAAGGGTAATTAAATAACTATCTCCCTCCCTCCATATTAATCCAAAAAAATTCACCACTCCTTACCCGTTAAAAAATTATTTCACTGAGACCTTCTGTGTTGAAGAGTACGCCTGTATTTTATTGCGGCCAATTACTTTACCCTCTCTCTACACCCTCCAGACAGTAAAGAGAGATGGTTACAGAAGTATTTTTCTGATACCGATATTTATACATTCCTGACCACTATTGAGTAAATCCAGCTGTACACCGGACGAGTGTTTAATTCTATCCTATCAAGATTACATAGATCCATGCCTTGGATTATTGAAGAGGCTAACCTACTTGTATCAGAATATATACAACTTATCGCTTATCGCATCCAAACTCCCTAAATCAGAAAAGAAATGGGAACATAAAAGTAGGGTTCCGCTGTGAGGTAAATTCTCGACGTCTAGTAAGTCAAGGTTATTAAAGCACTAACGATGGCTTTTCCATTCTGGGAAGTTATTACATAAAATTAACATTATTTGCAATATAGAGTGACAGGGTGTCAATGATGTGACAACTGAAGTACAAAAAAGCCCAATACTTTATATTCAACCTGAAGCATAATGATATGACGCAAACACTCCCTAGTCTGTACTTCTATAGAACCACCTGTTGAGGAAACTTTATTTTGCCCTAGCTAATGGTAAGATTGAGCGCTGGGTTGCCGACCATGATGAATAGCAGCGTTAAAAACGTAAAGGCAATGTGCTTAAGATTTAGTGCTCTTTGAAGATCCAGTGAAAGTATTCGCATCAATAAACATTTGCCAACGCATGCCCTGCTGATTACAAACTGTAAAATCTGAGTATATAGAGAAGTCTGTTAGGAACCGGTGGAAGCCCACAACTCGCAGGAGCAAACAACTTCGATTCCATGTATTTATGTTTCTACAGGGCAGCACAAAACAGTCAATAATACCTAAGCCAGCCTGAACGGATGATATTTTGCACCTTTTTTTCACATTTAGTTTTTTTTTTGTTTTCTTTTTCCTTTTTTTTTTCTCATACTGTATACTGCGGAGGAGCACAGAGACTGAGCGGAGCTGCCATTTTCGCGGAAAAAATTTACTAAAAAATTTTTAATGAAGGGATGAGTGATGATAACACCCTATGTGAGTGACGTTGAGATAGACCACTCTACCAGGAGACTTAACGACCCCTATACTCTTTAAGAAGAGTCAGTGGTTTCTTAAAGGTCCCAAGTAATTTATTGCATGTGCCAGGCTTGTGAGACGGGGCCCAGGCATGAGGATCCGCAAGAGACTTTTTTTTGCGATCAGCATGATTTCTTAGTTGCTACGGACGCTTTGTTTTCAAAAGGTGACAAGAGAATTTCCTGCTGTTGGAATTTAATTAGTACATTAATTTCTGGCCAAAAAACGTAATCCGATAAGGTGTCAACCCTGTCATATGCCACTACAGTAGTAATCCTTTTGAAAGCTCAGAACGTGTTCAAGATAGTAAAAACCAGATGAAAATACAACGCTATCCATTGTAAAAATTAAAATAAAGCAAAATTAAAACAATTTTGCTTATAGTAAAGTGTATGCCTTGCAAAACCTTCAAGTTGCGTTCTAGATAATTTTTTTGCCAGACTTCAGCACGAGGAATCCACGCGCCAGGACGCGCGGACAGCAATGATCAAGAAATAAAGCGGAAGAACGAATTGTCTTATCAAAAATATATTTTCCCTTTCAAACTGAAATGCTTCAAGGCTAAACGAGATTTTGCCTAATGCGACTGGCAGGTGCTATCTCACGATAGCCGATCTGTAGCGAAGACACGGAGTCCAGTGTAAATATTGAGCCGCTTTTTAGGCATGCGGTTGACTGCAGTCTTTATTTATGCGTCGTAATGTCAAAACAAAGAAACAAATCAGCAAGTCGAAAAAAGGATTGTGCAAGTAAAAGTATAACCCATCCTACAATGGCATTAATTGGATTTTACTTTATATGGTATGCTTTTGGTATATCGCGCTAGATCTGCCACGATACTTTGTCAGAAGATTCCTGAGAGTGAGAGCCACGAGTGATGGTGGTGTACATGTGTGACGATCCTCGTCTATTCTATTGCGCCGGGTTTTTTTCTCCTTCGCTGGATACCGAAAAGACTTGGTATCATTGCTTTGAATTCCAGCCTATGTAATGGAAAGCTATGCATGTTCGGCTCCTCCGATTCAGTCAAGAGTTTTAGCGAGGAATTTAAGCAGTCTGACAAGATGGCGTTCTTGCTTGTATGAGTTGGTTCTCCGTGCCGTCGATGGAGGGGGCTTTTTGGTCCGCTGTCGCTCGATATCATTCGCCACAAGTCCCTTAGCTAACTCCTGTTTCTAGAAGCGGATTTCAAGAGGTGGTCGACTGGATCATTTCATTTTGATTCAAGGGTTCTGTCCATTGGCGCCAAAATCGAATAGCCCGCCAATTCCCCAAAATAGCCCGCCAATCCAAAATCTCTGTACACATCCTTCACTCAGGAAACAACCAAGTAACAATGGGGATGACTCGCTTTTATTAAATAACAAAGTCAGTATACCAACTTGCATAGCAAATTGTGAGAAATGTGGTCAGTTAACCAGTTTATTGTTTGTTGAAATATCATTTTCTTGTAATTATTGTGGGACATAATTTTTGAAGCCCATTGTTTCTCCCTTATTTAAATTCAATTTTTTCTTCTTTTACTTTAATTCCTGTCACTTTTCAATGGCTAATAATGTTTTTTTTTTTCATAAAGGCGGATCTCAGAAACTGTTTTGCAAATGTGATTAGGCATACAGAGGTCTTAAAGAAAAGTGGATTTTTTTTGACAGAAAACACTACAATATGTTTGTTTAAAGGGCGACATTTAACTTTAAGAAGAAATTCTTCTTTTTCATTTATCTGTATGTATTCAAGAGTGGGTGTTTGATACTACCATGATGTTCTGTGACTCCTAAGTGCAAATCGAGAAATGCAACAGAACACTTGGTGTGTTGCCCGTGTTTCTGTGAGTTAGAAATTCATGGCATTATTAATTCACCTGCAAACTTATCTAATAGTCATCTTGAGTGAGTAGGTTTTTGATAATGCCATGATGTTCTGCGACTCCTAAGTGCAAATTGTGAAATGCAACAGAACACTAGGTGTGTCGCCCGTGTTTCTGTGAGTTAGATATTCATGGCATTATTAATTCACCTGCAAACTTATCTAATAGTCATCTTGAGTGAGTAGGTTTTTAATAATGCCATGATGTTCTGCGACTCCTAAGTGCAAATCGAGAAATGCAACAGAACACTAGGTGTGTCGCCCGTGTTTCTGTGAGTTAGAAATTCATGGCATTATTAATTCACCTGCAAACTTATCTAATAGTCATCTTAAGTGAGTAGGTTTTTCAATAATGCCATGATGTTCTGCGACTCCTAAGTGCAAAAATTGTGAAATGCAACAGAACACTAGGTGTGTCGCCCGTGTTTCTGTGAGTTAGAAATTCATGGCATTATTAATTCACCTGCAAACTTATCTAATAGTCATCTTGAGTGAGTAGGTTTTTAATAATGCCATGATGTTCTGCGACTCCTAAGTGCAAATCGAGAAATGCAACAGAACACTAGGTGTGTCGCCCGTGTTTCTGTGAGTTAAAAATTCATGGCATTTATTCACTTGCAAACTTATCTAATAGTCATCTTGAGTGAGTAGGTTTTTTAATAATGCCATGATGTTCTGCGACTCCTAAGTGCAAATTGTGAAATGCAACAGAACACTAGGTCTGTCGCCCGTGTTTCTGTGAGTTAGAAATTCATGGCATTATTAATTCACCTGCAAACTTATCTAATAGTCATCTTGAGTGAGTAGGTTTTTGATAATGCCATGATGTTCTGCGACTCCTAAGTGCAAATTGTGAAATGCAACAGAACACTAGGTGCGTCGCCCGTGTTTCTGTGAGTTAGATATTCATGGCATTATTAATTCACCTGCAAACTTATCTAATAGTCATCTTGAGTGAGTAGGTTTTTGATAATGCCATGATGTTCTGCGACTCCTAAGTACAAATTGTGAATGCACATTTTTAATTCACCTGTAAACTTATCTAATGGTCATCTTAAGTGAGTAGGTTTTGGGAATGGGTTTTTGACATTATACTTCTCTTACTGGCAATCGGCCATTTAGAAAATATTGTTGTTTGCAGTTACACTGGATCATAAAGGGTTGTTATTGATAATGGCATGAACTCTATGCTATTCTATTTGTCCTTTCTGTTGAGTTTTGTATCTTTTTCTGTGCATTTAGGATATGGCTGGATTCTATTGCGTTTTGCCTTAAACTGCAGGGGAATGAACAAGTAATAGTTTTCCTTAGTATTGAAACATGTATTTATTAACCTAGTATTATCATTTTAACAACTACCGACCTTTAGATGCTCCAGAAGGCTTTGTTCAAGCAATAGCCCTTGAAGAGCAAAAAATCAACCGGAGGCACCATGAACTTTATACGTTTATGTGTCTAAAAGCTTTTCGCTCATATGAAAACTCATATCATAAAGATTTAAAAATGTAGAAACTTTTGAAATCTAATATTAAGCAATCCTTTTTCTTAACTTTGACCATTTTTAGGCTTATGACTGCAATCTTGGCAGGCATAATACTTTAATACCTACAGAAAAAAAAGGCGCTCCAGTTCAAAGACTAACTTGTTCCAAGAAAAACTTAATGGACTGCATCAGCGTCGAAAAAATGATCTTGAGTGAAAACAAAAGAAACTAAAATCTTTATTTTTAGAAAATAATTACCCAATATACATGGACCATCTTCTTGACCTCGAAATGTATGTCGCGGAAAAAATAAGATTCGCTCAGTAAAAGTTTAGAACGCTCCACGCGCGGCATAGTGACCAACGCGCGACAAAGAAAACCCCTGTTGTTCAAGAAAACTCTAAGGACCTCTAAGGTCACGTCTCACATTATTACTAGTTTATAAGTCGTGTTTATTTCAAACAATTAAGAGAGTTTTTGTAGACTGCTTGCAGGCCGCCTTTTTTTGCATAGACCATTTTCATGACCGCTAAGTGTAAGTCTCAGTGCGGCGGAAAAAATACAATTTTAGAACGCTCTATGTGCGGCATGATGACCAACGCGCGACGAGGGAAAGAAGGAAAACCCCTGTTGTTCAAGCAAACTCTAAGGTCACGTCTCACAACATTACGAGTTTTTAAGTCGTGTTTATTTCAAACATTTAAGAAAGTCTTTCTAGACTGTTTGCAGCCCGCCTTTTCTCTTAAAATCTGTTTAGTTCTTATTCCAGCTAGCGAGATTGTAAACAACAACTTTAGAATAGAGAATTTACCCTGGGTGCCAGAGACTTTCCATGCCCGCGCTTTCCGTTTTCGGCCAAAGCTTTTCAGTGAAATCAGTGAAGGTCGAGACGCCCGCATTTAGCAGTTCGCGGTTTTGTAATGGAAAATAATAGACTGCAGTTTATAGTCGTTCAAGCAACGAGGCCTTCTGTTGGCAAAATAAATATTGTACTAAAAAATTTTGAGTTAACCTTCGCAAACTGACTAAAGAATTCTATGTAAGATTTGGTTTCGGAATAATTGTTACGGCGTGCATTTAGTTTTCCTCGCTTTTAGCCAAATATTTCACTCACGAGAAAAATAGTTTTTAACTGGGCATTTGCAGCTCACACGCAAAATTGTTCACGCGTTTTACTCGCCGTTTTCGCGGCTTGCTTTGAAAGGTCCCACGAGTTTTTTTCTGTGTTTCCATTGAGTGCAATGAATCAAATTTCTAATTAATTTGGTTAAGCTGTCAAACGATGACTTGTAAATAAAATGAAACATTCAGTCGTGATGATTTAAAGAGGATCGTATTCTATGAGTTGTCAACACGTCTTTTGTTTTACATTGCGCAATCGGTCATTTCAGATGACCGACTTCGCCGATCTCTAAGTCTTGCGGGTCCTCATGTTATCGCTCTTCTCCGTGAAGAATAGAAAGTCAAACCGTTCGCAGATGTTATTTACAAAGGCAGCACTTTCTCAGCATTTTTTTTTTAAAGACCACGGGTGTTGATCCGGCTGGGGTTTAAACCAACGGCCTCCCGCTCGATCACAAGACCAGCGTTTATCTAATTGCCAAACAATGGCCTTTTTTTAAGGAACAGCATTCAAAGGTGCTCGGAAACATCCCTCCTCTCCCTTTCCAAGATATGTAAAGCTTATCATCCCTGTTTATTCACTAATTACAAAAAGCAGTCCACATTTGCACCCCGTAAAGAGCAAACAGTAACTGGTAAAACTCACTGATACGATTTCGGGCTTCACGCTCGATTTCAAAAGTTGCAATTCATCATCATTGTTCCTACTGAAGAATATTCATTCTTTTTGCAAGGGAAACAATGATTTTAACGGACGTCGGAAAGTCATCCCTTTTAAATTATGATCCGTGGTAAAGTTTTTTAGGTTATTATGATACTGTCGACATGAAAGGAAGGGAACCATAGCATGGTTTGTCTGTATCCGTAGATATCAATAATAAATGACTACAACTGTATCTAGTTGAGATCAAAAAGCACAATCTCAGTCCCTGGAGCTTTTTTACTTTTTTACTACAAACCCATTTACCTATTTATTGGCCATATCCATGTTAAACGACTCCTAAGGACAAAACTAAAATATCCTTGTTCCTACTACATCAAATCCGAGTCCTTTAAAATGCCTAAAAAGACTATTACATTTACACACTTAAGAATTTAAAATAAGTACTTATATGATTTTATGGTATGTTGTTTTTAGTTTGTTGGGATCAGGGACGCAAAGTGACCTAAAAGGACCTATTAGAATTTGTATGGTTTATTTTCTGATTCATCTGGTATGTATCTGCAAAGTATCGTTCATTAACCATCTAAAACAAAGGTAAAATACAGAGAGGCGACAACGCAAAAAAAGGGCAAAGAAACTATGGTCATAAGTTGTCGACTTTTGAAAGACACCATAATAACCAACAGGGCATTTCAATTCTCGATAATTCTCTAAACGACAATTCCAAGCCGTTCCCCTTAGGAATTTAAGAGCAAAAATTAGGCCTGTTAAGTTTCCCATTGGGCAAGTAAAGCTTTTATCCACTTCGTTTGTTTTAGAGGGATCATCAAGCAAACTCTTCTACAATCAGCCCCCCTTAGTGTTCACAAATTTATATCAAATACTCCAGAAAATAAGACAAACGTTTGATTGGAGACACAAGACAGTAATGTCTTCAACACGAGGTCGACAAGTTCCCGTTGTGTGACAACATAACTGCTTTATGGAGGAAAAAAGCCATAGTTCGTGAGATTAAAATACTGTCCCCGCAACATCTTCCACGAAATTCAGATGGTTTGAATTCATGCGTCTTGAAGAGAGTCAAAATAACCATGTAAATGTATTCCATTCAGTACACACAAGAGATCTTGCTTCAGAGACAGATATCCATAACCCTACAATAACCTGCACCATGTCATAGTCTATTGGGCCCCGTTTAATAACAAAGCTGTATCCTAAATATTTCATCTCATTGACAAATCCTGCATTCTTTCTAATACATGTGATCTAGTGTCCTCGTTCAGTGTCGTCTCATTTTCATCTCTTTCCTGGTTTGGTTCTTGTTTATCTGTGGCCTTTTCTTTGATGCCTTCTCCAGGCTCTTTAATCTTTCGAAATTCAAGTTTCTTTGTTTCATTTTCTTGGGTAGTTTTTTCATGTCTTTCATGGTTAAACTGTTTTGGTGATTCTTTGTCTGTGGCGTTTGTTTTGCTGCCTTCTCCAGGCTCTTTCATCTTTCGAAATTCAAGTTTCTTTGTCTCATTTTCTTGGGTAGTTTTTTCATCTCTTTCGTGGTTAAACTGTTTTCTTGGTGATTGTTTGTCTGTGGCATTTGTTTTGATACCTCCTCCAAGCCCTTTCATCTTTCCAAATTCAAGTTTCTTTGCCCCATTTTCTTGGGTAGTTTTTTCATCTCTTTCATGGTTAAAATGTTTTGGCGCTTGTTTATCTGTGGCGTTTGTTTTGATGCCTTCTCCAGGCTCTTTCATCTTTCGAAATCCAAGTTTCTTTGTCTCTTTTTTCTTAGTAGTTTCTGGCATTTCATTTATGGTTTTTGCTTCTCCCATCTTTTTATTAGATTCTGATGTTTTTCCATTTGACGCCTTTTCCCCTTTTTGTTTTTTCATGGGTACTACTGCACTGGGCTGATTGCCTGTGTAATGAAATCAATCAGCTTTGAAAAAACCGGATCATTAATGGCATGTTATGAGTTAATATAATTTCACACTTTTAAAAAGAGCTTACAACACTTGAAACATTCATCCAGCGCGTTTATCCATATAATGAACTATAGGGAAGTCGTTACTTCACGTTGCCATGGTAGCAAAATTGCTGGATCTCAAAAAACCGTGGTCCTGCAAATATGGCACTGACATTTATGACTTTTTAGTGCAGGATTTTACGCGTCGTTCGACAATGCAAATGGCCGTGGTGTCCCCCTTTTACTTCTCTTCACCTCTCTATCTAAGTTAATGCTTTACCTGGGTTATATATCATGGGCTGGTAAGAAGGTTGTGACTGGATAGGTGCTTGGGGCATCTGGAGCTGTCCTTGAACCGTCGTCGGTTGAAATTGGGTAGGTTGATTCACTTGAGGTGGCATAGGTAACTGCTGTGTCTGCAAGACCTGTCCAGAAGGATTGAGAGCTACTGGTGACTGAGGCTGTGTTGGTAACACATTTTGCGGCGAAGGAAGAGGCTGTACTGAAGGCTGATTCACTGCCCCTAACTGTTGGGCTTGTACAGGTGACGCCACTACCCCGGACTGTTGTGCTTGGGCAGGTTGGTTTACTACCGCGGGCTGCTGAGGTTGTAAGGTTTGGGGCACTTGCCCAGCCTGTTGCAGTGGCATGGGCTGAGCTACCACTCCTGGCTGCTGAGCTTGTACAGGCATGGCTACTGCCGCTGGCTGTTGGGCTTGTGTGGGCATAGCTACTGCAGCTTGCTGTTGGGCCTGGGCAGGCATAGCATTTACCGTGGGCTGTTGAGCTTGTACAGGTTGACCAAATGCAGGAGGCTGTTGAGGCCCAACATTCTGGGCTACCCCTGGTTGTTGTTGTTGTTGAAGTGGCACTCTTGTTACAGTTGCTTGAGGTTGCACAGGCTGGCCCACTCCAGCAGGTTGCTGTTGTCCTGAATTTGCAGGTGGAGGCAGCTGAGACTGGACCACTCCAACAGGCTGTTGAGGTTGCAGAAGTGAGGAACCTGTAGCGTACCCTCTGCATGTGTGGGGGCAAATTTCTTGCCATTCAGCATCATTGCACTGACTTTCCTTTGATTTACACTCACTTGTTGTATCCATTAGTGGATCACCTAAGACGAAATAAAAGGAGAATCTTATTCAAATTAAATGGACGTTCAAGTTCTCGTACATTCAAAGTTTGTATTGGGGGTTCGCACCGGAAGTAGTACATTCTGTTTACTTTCTTTGGCCCCTGATTGTTTACAATATCAACAAGAAATAGAATCCTTAGGACTGGAGCAAGTTTGTCATGTTAGAAGTTAAATGTTAAAACGTAAATCCAGCAGAAGAGTTTGTATCACATCAAAGTGATTCGACAACTAGTTTCAGAAAAAAAAGAGAGTCTCCAGGAAGAATGGACAGGGTAAGGAATGGACAGTAGATACAAATAAACCGAGAGTTATAAATTGTTATGAGTAAGAACAGATGTAATCCCGCACAAGAATACTCTGGTAAAATTGTAGTCAAAGACAAACGAAAAATCAAATAGGAGAAATACATGGTAGCTTAAACATAATGTATTAAGGAGGCACGATTTAATGTCGTTTTCGCCGAAATTAATGGACATTAATCAGTTGCACTTGTAGGTTGCATCCAATAGCGAATGGAAGGTTGACGGCCTCCAAAGCCAAAAGCCAGCTTTGGCAATGGCCAGTCAGTAGATATCCTAGAGTGAAGTATCTAGTTGCTTTAGGAATTCCATTGCAAAACAAGTATTTTTGGAAATATAGAAAACTCAGCATTTCTTATCTCTCTATCTCTATGATCTTATTGGCTCGATTTTCTCTGCTCTCTTGGGGCCCGGTCTTGTTCCAGGAACGCGAGCTCATTTCCCAAACCGTCAGCCGATAATCGGGCCTATGATCTTACAGCTCAATAGCGACTACGTTAGCCAATAACTATGCAAGAGTTTTCAATAACATGCTTCTTTCCTCAGGTGAAAGAAGGTAATTTATTATGTTCAACAATTCACACTGCTACTCTACTCTTGCTTACCTGGTGTGCACATGCCACAAGAAAGCCTGCAGTTTTCTGTCATATAAGTGTGTTTTGTTATACATCCTCCAGTAGATATCCACGTCTTACAAATTTCCGGAGCCTTGTCAGCACATATGTGGTCTAACAACAATATTTAACAACCGGTCAGTTATTCCAATTTCACAATTATGTAAAACGATCACAAGAAGAACTATTCGCAACAAATCAGGCTTCAAGTAAATTTTCTTGATCGAGTTATAGTCCTGGCTTATTGCCGCGGTTACGTTTAAATCGAAGTAAAGTTTCTGACAACACAGTTGCAGGGCCTAACCGTCACATGAATGCGGACATACTGAACTCCATTCTACTTTGCTGCAAAGGTCACGTCCGTTTTTCTTCAATTCTGAGGCACATTTACTCGATAGGTCCATCAAAGGATCACCTAGAAAGTATCAAAATAGTTCATCTCAAGTTACATAATTAACTACAACAAAGAAAAGAAGAGCCAATTTGCAGCACAAATTAAGAGTTAACAGTATACGCACGAAATGCATAAAAGGAGAAAAAAAGGAAGTTAGGAGTTAAGTTATCCAGGTCAAATAAACGTTTGTTTCCCATCGGTGTTTTTTTTTTGTTTTTTTTGTTTTGTTTTTTTTTTTCAATAAAACATGTCTTACAGTTATAAATAAATAAAAAAAATAACATATAATGATTTGGAGGTGTCACATCCACAAAATGGTTCTTCGTCTACCAGATTCCTGGCGGAATTGCAATTTGGAAATGTTGGTTTTTGAGGAGAGGGGAAAACTGGAGTACCCGGAGAAAAACCTCTAGGAGCAAAGGAGAGAACCAACAACAAACTCAACCCACTTACGGCGTCGACGCCGGGATTTGAACCCAGGCCACAATGGTGGGAGGCGAGCGCTCTCACCACTGCGCCATCCCTTGCTCCGCCAGTTGCAAACTAATTGGACTTATTACTTACTAGGTAATTTTGAAGGTTAAAGGGAGTTCTTTTTCGCCTCCTAATGGTAGAGGGGTGGGGTAAATGCGGAAATTTTAAAACTATCGCTGACTTGAAATAAATTATGCTGTTTGGCAGAAATATACTGCAAAAGGCATTGTTTAACATTAAACTGTAACCATTTTAAGGAGCAAACCTATATTAATGACTTTAATTTTCAACGGTCGCCTGCATTGGTTTACAAAATACCAAACTATCGCTGCACACTATAACTTCAGCCTATTATAACGGAAAACTCCCCTCTTACCAGGCTTACACATCTGGCATGTTAACTTGCAATTTTCACTCATAAATTCGGTTCGTGTTGCACAGTACATATCGTAATTGCTGCAACGCTCTTTGTCCACATCGTAGCACACGTCATCATTTACTAGCGAATGAAAACAGTAAGAAGTTAACAACCATTTCGTTGCATGTAAACCCTTTTACGTATCATTAACTCGCCTATCCCCTTTCCATTACCACCATGAATGGTGAGAGTTCGGAGGAGATTAGCTTAGTCCCTGTACCGCGTCTTCCCAGCTCTTCTCGGTTAATGCATTTCGGTAACGTTCGAGACGAACGCCCTCGTTCGGACCACTTGACTAGAAATGCAGGGCTCCGCGGAAAAATGAGGCCCATAGAGTAGGCGATGGGGTGATAGAATTGGTCATTTACAGGCCAGTGGTGAGTTTGAGTTTGTAGGAAATGTTTCCTTTTTTATCATAAAAGGAAACACTTTAGAGGTCACTTGAGGCTCAATCCCGTGAATTTTCGGGGTGGATATAAATCCCTGGGACTATGAAGTTCCTAAAGCACACCATGTTCCGTTCTTAAATAGGTACCAAACGTTCCTACCCCGCATACTTAATAATTGCTTTGAAACCTATCAGTTTAAAACCGGTACCAAAAGGCAAAAGTGTCCACATTACGGAGGTATCAGTATTATCGAGCGTTTTCAGATGATGTCACGTCCGCCATACTACGCACTTTGCGGTCCGACAACGGCAACACCCATGAAAACGTTACTGAAAAATTGACTTTGCGTCCTTTTAAACTTTTTCGCCCTTATACCAATTCATCCAGTAACTTTAAATTAAGGAGGTTAGGTTGCAACTGAAGAGAGGGGGCCGCGTCCGAGTTCAGAGAGAGATTTAAAAAGAGATTAAAATTTATTGCTTTGCCGTTCCCTTCTCAAGTCAACTCAAAATTTGGCCATTTCACGTCTTACTTGTGAGAGACGGCCAAGAAATGTACAAAAAGGCGTGATGTACATGCAGAATTGTTGTTTTCTCATAAAACCTATTGTTCTTTAGACGTTCTCGTTGCCGTCGCCGTTGTAGTTTCGTAAGGTCCATAGTCCAAAGACAATAAAAGGTGGCCATGTTGTTGTCCTAATTCTTCCTCTGGGAGTTGAACCTTTTTTCTTATGTAAACATTTTCTTCTTTCTCATAAATTTGCAATTGCATAGCTGCTGGCCATGAGAGTGAAAAAAGTAGAGTTGTATAAACAAGTTATTAAGTTTGGTATCTTTGGGATCAAGCAGACGTGACCATTATAGAAGGTTTGGTATGAAAAAAAAAACAAACAAACAAACCAATTTGCAACGACATTTACCTTTGTGAATGTCTCCACGGAACTTTGTGCTTCTTGCGACATGAGACATCCTACTGATCTTAAAAGGAGGTTTGCATAGCGACAAAGCGAAGAGATGGATAATTAAGAGAGAAAATAAGGTCTTCGACGACTTTGAAGCCATACCCTTCAAAGGAAAAAAAAACAAAGAGGAAAAAGAAGCAAAGGCTTATTTTGATATTTTTCTTGGTAGCTAGGTAACTTGAAAATAATCTGTTTTATGTGTTTGTATTACAGCGATCACAGAATGACGCAATACAAAAGAATGATAGAACAATGAACAATATGAACACCAGAGCGCCTCAACGAACTGAAGGTAAAAGCAAAAGGTAAAGCAACCACCTTATTTACGTCGATAACTCGTGACAGTAATAACTGATAAACTTGAGGTCGACTGTGCGCTCATTTTACCCCCCTCTCTCCATCAATGCTCCGTGTTGAGGGTATTTCAAGCTAGTCAAAGGTACACAGAAAGGAGAGAAGTTGAAACAAGGACGCAATGTCACCGGGGATCCAACTTGTGACCTCGTGCACCGAAGGCCGCGCACTGACCAAATGTGTCACCCTTGGCTAATGGTTAATTATCCTCACGTTTTGCGTTCATGGAAGAGTGTATGCCCGAGACAATTCCGGGCCAACCGCTATAAAGTGAATATATATATATTACTTTTCACGAATGCCCTAATTAAGCCAGGGATGCGCCTTCCGATAGCTGCACTAGTACCTACCATTTGACTCTAACTTGCCTCTGGGGCATTTAGGCTCTTTCTGTCTCCTCCTGCGAAAACCTAAAAAGACATTGCTTCATAATTAAAGGCCATCTGTGTAAATGAGAAATAAATTAGAGATTAATAAACAAATAAAAAAGGCACAGCCTTCGAACTATCAAAAACAATCTGGCTAAGTTTGAAACGTAATCTTATCTAGCTTGTTCACGCACCCTCTATTTTCTCTTTAGAGATCGTAGGCAAGCGCACGTATGAAAATAAAAACCGCGGGGGATTCAAATAAGGGAAAGGAAGTGGGGGCTGCGAAAGGAGAAAATATAGTAAGAAGTTCCATTTCTTTTTTCGTTCTTTTCGCTCAAACTCACCCTCTGCCCTCGAATTCGCGCGCCCACTTCGCCTCGCGCGCTCTCGAACTGAACGAAAAAGGAAAACGTCCGTGGACAGGCTAAATTGTTTCTTTTATTTTTTATATGATAGAGAAAACTGTTACAAAACAGTGGCGGGAACCAACAGGAAAATGTTTGTGCAGCACAATACCATGAAACCACCGTGGCTGGTACTAGACACTTACCGTTCTACTCGTCAGACATAAGTGCCGAAATTGTCAACTTATAAACGTAACTTGACAAGAAAACAGAAAGTAAAATAGGAGAAAAGTAATAGTTTCTGAGCTGAGCGTAACGTTTCGGTACGAAATCACTGAGAAATGAACTATGAAATGTCAATGATTAGTTATAACGGGCACGGCCGACCAAGAATTAAGAAAAAGCCACTCGCAAGTGGAAATTCATCCGTAGTAATATCTACGCCGAGTCAACGCCAAGCTGCAACAGAATATGTATGTTTGTTTGCTTGCTTTTTTTTGCTTTTTGTTTTTTTTTTTTTTTATATAAACGCTCATACAGTGCTTAAGAGGATTAAGTGGATGAAGAGCCGTTTATGATATCTTTGTAGTGTAAACAAAGGCTGTTTAACCAACGAAGCAATTAGTATCGGATTGCTAGTTGAAAATAACGAAGCAACTTGTTGAATATAATGAACAATATGTTTTTAGAGTGAAACGTTTAACCTAGTGAACGTAAATTCTTAAGCGTTATGACTTGCGCGTTATAACTTAAGCCTTATCAAAATCAGTTGAACTAGATTATAGTCCGAAAGGACCGTGCTTGCCTTACCTTGAGTTATCAAATGAACCAAATGACCTTTTTTCAAAAAAAAAAAAACAACAGTTGCACTGAATGTTTCCACCTACCTAAATCTACATCGTAGAGGCATCGTACAAAAAATGCTTCACTCCTCTATTTACCAAACACTTCAAAATTCGCCAAAGGACTTGTTTTGTAAATTTTTTATCACAAACACAATAACCACCGGTTTCCTCTTGATAGACAACAAATGTTACCTGTTTTGACAAATAAGGTTACAGAAATGTTGCTTTCTAAATTGAAAGAAAAGGAATTAAGATTACTACAAAGCAAACCTTGATTATTATTATTATTATTATTATTATTATTATTATTATCATTATTATTATTATATAAGTTATAACAGTGTAATTGCGAGTAGTGATTTTCTCTCTCACGATCCAAGTCCAAACTATGGACGTTTGGGAGGCAAAGAGGGTTTCTACTTAATGGAGAGGACCTGCCTGAGAAGGTGGGCTGTAGAAAGGAGAGTTATTTTCTGCTGTTCATGAATGTTGATGTTGCCAGGGATTTTGTTGGTGTAGTTTTCCATGTCCTTTTTGATGGTGCCAAAGGCTCCCATAACCACCGGGTGTCGAGGGGTATAGTCATGTCAATGAGAAGGCAGGTTTTGTCCTCCTTGTTCTTTAGCACAATGTACTGGGATGGTCCTGTCAGTGTGAATGAGTATGTCCCACAGAATGATGACGCTGTTCCCGGTGACGGCCTTGGGTTCATGCTCATACCATCGTTCCTTCACCTCAATACCAAACTCTCTGCAGATCTTCCAGTGCATGTGTGCAGCTGCCTTGTTGTGGCGGTGGAAGTATTCAGTTTTAACCAGTTCAGGGCAGCCAGAGATCAGATGGTCAATGGTCTCGTCGAAACGGCCCCAAAGCCTGCATTTTGGGTCCACGTCAGCCTTCTTGAGGATGTTGTGTTGGTGCCAGCGTGTTGGGAGGCTTTGATCTTGGGGTGCGATGATAAGGCCCTCGGTTTCAGCCTTGAGGCCAGCTTCTTTTAGCCATCTGTGGGTCTTGTCTTGGTCCACGTCAGCCTGTTTAACTTGCTGTGGGTATTTGCCGTGGAGGGTTTTTGATTCCCACTTGGACCTGAGCTGTTGACGACCCTGGTGTTTGGTCTTGACCTTTGCTCGGCGGGCATAGGTGGTGTTCGCCTTATCCTCTGCAGGTGGTATTGCAGGCACTCCCAGTTCCCGACTAAACTTCATTGAATATCTTCTGATGGAATATAAGGATTTCCTGTCGTCGTAGTCTTTGACAAAGTGGAGGACCGTGTCCTCCGTCTCCTGGAGGTATTTATCAAGACCGATGGTGGTCGTCTTCTAGGAAAGCTCCAGTTGTACGAGCCGTCTACCTCCTTCTGTTCTGGGCAGGTGCAGCCTGTCCACGTCAGATTTGGGGTGGTGCATCCTGTACATAGTTAGGAACTAAGGTCATCCATGTAAAAGAGGTGGTTGATCTTGCAATGGGGGTGTTGTACCCATATCCAGTCTTGTTCAGGAGGGAGCTTAGAGAAGCAAGAGCAAGACAAAAGATTAGAGGTGACAGAGAGTCTCCCTGATAGACGCCACTTTTGATTTCGATAGGTCTGGACGTCATTATGACCTTATCGTGGTTTAGGTGGAGGATCGTCTTCCACGACTTCATGTTTTCCCACATGAATCAGGTTATAGTGGGGCAGATCTTGTAGCGTTCGAGGTTCTTGGTGATCCAGGTGTAGGGCACACTATCAAAGGCCTTCTTGTAGTCGATCCAGGTCGTAGGGAGGTTACGGGGCTTGGATGTCACCTCCTCAAGAATGGCTTTGTTGATGAGGAGTTGGTCTTTACAGCCATAGTTCGTGCAGCGGCATCTTTTTGGGAGCAGGTTGTTGCTTTCGAGAAAGATGTAGGCCCTTTCTGTAATGATGGAGGTCAGGACCTTGTACATAGTGGGTAGGCATGTGATAGGCCTATAGTTTTTAGGGTTCTCTATGTCTTCGAACTTGGGTATCAGGAAATTCACACCCTCAGTCAGCCACTGTGGGGACTGTTCTAGGTTTTTGAGGATTCTGTTATAGGCGTTGGCTAATTCGGGGTGTAAGCTGGTCAGTTGTTTGAGCCAGAAGTTAGCCACGCCGTCACATCCTTTGGCTATCTAGTTGCCGGTCTGGTGGATGGCTTTGATGGTCTCCTCTGTGGTGACGCCTGACCAATCCTAAGTTGAGACATGCTGGTTTTCCTTGGCCTGGTCTTGGATTCAGCGGGCACTATCGTTATATATGGGTCTTGTTGTTCTTCCATATTTTGTTCCTGAATGACTCGACCTTTTCGAGTGAGGGAGGGTTCTGGATATTGATGGCTTTATTTCCCAGCTCTCTGTAGCACTGTTTGGCATTGTCCCGGAAGGTCTTGTTTTGCCTGAAGAAGTTTGCCCTTTTGGCGTATCGCCTGAGTCTCTGTGCTTTGGCCTGGACTTGTTTTTTTTTTTTCTAGAGACTTGTTTGTTTTGGCCATGTCGTCTTGGTTTTTTACGCCAAATTTCCTCTTGATTTTGTCAGCTTTGGCTTTTCATTATTATTATTATTATTATTATTATTATTATTATTATTATCATTGCTTTTATTGTTATTATTGTTGTTATTATTATTAATGTGACATTAAGAATGTTGATATTGACGTCGAAGTTGTTAAAGGAGCCACTCAATCGGACTATTGATGTGTTTCCTTACTTTTAAATGGCAAATATTCGTCATTAACACATTGTGAACGCTATTTAATTTTCCGTTTTTTAGTGATTTTTTTAGTCATGTTTAGTCATTATCTTAGTAAGAATGCAGTTGACTTTGAAAATAGGTTCTTCTTTTTTTATTCCAAATGAATTGCTTTAATTGAAATGAAATGTTCTTAATTTGAATAATTTTTTTTAATGAAATGAATCTTTTTTTCTAATCAAAACTAAGTGTTTTTCTTAACGAAAGGAATTGCAAATAGTGTTTTGACGAAATAGTTTTTCTTAAAGTGAATTAATTGTAAATAGGATTTTAATAGTTATTATGTTATAAATGAAATATGTGAAATTAAAAAAAAATTATTGTTATTATTATTATTATTATTATTATTATTATTATTATTATTATTATTTTGGGGATGGAGATCTCACCAAGTGTGATCTAAGCTTGGCAACCTCTTCACAACTAAGAATTTAAAGCTCCTCTCAATATAACTCTCAAGGTAACTTTGAAGTCAAATAATAATTTTCGTGTATTCTAATTCCTACTGTAATAAACCCCTAAGATCATTACACATTTTGCCCTAAGTGAAAAGTATTGCAAGTATTAATGTTGGCTTAGGGGAGGGGTAGGTGGGCAGTTTCCCAGAAACGTGTTATGATTCGACACCTGACCCCTTCTGGCATGGTTTTGCCCCATATAATGTAGTTCGATTGTAGAATTCGGAATTTGCTTGTGGAATCCGGAATCCAGAATATTTTTGCTTATGGAAACAGGAATCCTGGGCTTTGGAACCCGCAGATAAACACTAGGAATCCGGAACGCCACTAACGATTGGAATTTGGAATCAGGGATCTCATTTCAACTGACAGAGAATCTGGAATCCACGGCATGAATTCAGAATCTAAACTGTCTTTTGGATTCGCTAACAGGAGGGCTACTATTATTATCATTATCCCGTCCATTCACTAAGTTTATAATATAATGTTGGTATTGATTTTGGACATCGAACCACGTCCCGTGCCCTATCAGGTGCCCAATGTTTGTCACTCCGTCATGTCTTCAAGTCCAAAAGCCACCTTAGTATTCTTGCTGTCACCAACAAACATACCAATTGTAATAGACCCTGTAGTCTGCTCGAATCTCTTTAAAAATTGACTACGGCGCGGTATTGGTAATTAAGGTGCCTAGTTCGTCGATGAATGACAACAGCCACAACCTCCACAGTCATTTGCACTTGCAGAGTCTCACCTGAATTCTCTATACAGATCCTGATCCTCTCACTTTCGCTAAAAATTTTAGAATTTTTCTAACCCAAGGAGAGTATATTAACTCCTTTCACAATATCTGCTTCGCATCCCCACGTGTGTATCCAATGAAGTCTGCTTTCCTCTCCTGCACATCTCCGCAGTACCTGCAGCACCTTAATTTTAACATTCATGCCGTCTGAAAAATCACATTTTCCCGCTAGATCCCAATGGATTATGGATTGTCATTTCTCCTCAATCTTGTACTTGTTAATGTCAATCTCCTGCACTAACTTAGAACATGGCTTATATTGATCTTGTGCAGCAACGATTCCCTGGGGGGCACACTGTCGATTTCAAGAGACCGGGAGGTTCGAAGGATTTTTTGGGATTGAAATTTTCGATTCCTGAATTTTTTGGGTGGGAAAATACGGAAATAATTGGGTGATTTAAGTAGCGATATTTTGGGGTATTCAAAACAATCTCGTGGTCGGTTCCCGCATATCCCAGCCGCGTAGTTCTGCGAATAAAGTACAACCAGACTTGGGCGTGTTTAGCTTTCTGGAAATTTTTAAGGCTCGAAAATTCGGAATGGGATTTTTTGGTTGGTTAATTTTTGTTCCAGGGATTTTTTGGGGGTTTTGTTTGAAGCCCTAGATATTTTTTTTTGGTTTTGATTTTGGTCCCGTTCGATTATCCCCGTTACTTGAAATCCCGAGTACCCACCTCTGGCAACAATGCATGCATGAGAGCTGTTTCTCTGTCAACATCTCCTTCTTTCAACCCAGTCCATGGTTTTATCTTCTTTTATTCTGACCCTGTGTTCCCAAATATTTTTTTCCAAATTTTACATTTTCCACGCAGAAGACTAACACTCAAAGTAGGTTTAAAACCTGTCTCTCCTAAGATCAGCAGCGCTGGGAAATACCGGCTTCTTCAGTTAGACGAAAAAAAGAAAAAGAAGGGGAAAAAAACGGAACAGCTGGAACCGATTGATATTTATTTTTAATTATACGAGCATGTGTTTAAAGAATATTAAATTTATCGACTGACCGTGAGAAAATATATTTTCTATGTCACGATGCATTATTTATGTATAATTTTCATTTAAAATGGCTCCTTTTAACATATAAATGGTTGCTTTCAAACCGCCGGCTGTGAAGCATACATCTTGCTTTTAGGGGGGTTTTCCTTAACGTTTCTGTCACCGAGGAAAGCAGCAGATCAGACATTAATCTAGTTTTTTATTATTTTTTTTGAAATACCTCCATTTTCTTCGCACTTGACTGACGCATGTATTGTAAACCACTTAACTCGTAGTGTACGTGTATTTTTTTTTAGTTTCATCACGAAAATTTAATTTTTTGCTATTCTTTTGTATTCAATGTATTAAAACCAATGTTTTGTATTGTATCCTCGTTTATTCAGACTCGAATAACCAATCGAATACTTTTAAACAGAAAGCTTATACACAAATCTTAAGAACAGAAGAGATTTTTGATGGATCATGGACTTAAGTGAACTAGGTCTTTGTAAATTTAAGATCACTTATTTTTTTCGATGAATCCTAATGATGTAGCACCGTTCACTTCAATTCGAAAGCCGCAAAAGAATATTTTAATATAGCTTAAAAGCTACATATCATTATGTATTACCTTTTTTTTTCTTATCAGTCTGACTCGAATGCCTACTACTTATTTCAACAATAACTTCAAAATTCCAAGACAATGCCACTCTTTGTCATTTACGATGATGACATATTTGGTTTAGTTTCCGCGCGAAGCTAAATTTTAATTTCTGTCTTCTTGCGTCAGTTAGGCGCCACTGGCACAGAGCCAAGATCGATGCGGAGATAAGCTCCTTCTTAATAATCACTTTTCGCTTAAGCATTAGACATTTTGCTTTGCTACCTAATGATAACCTTGTCCGCGGCTTGTTTTTGATATCTAAATGAACCAGCTACTGACCAGAAAAGTTTAGAGAAGGCGAAAACATCTGTATTTATTGAGCAGGCGCGACTTAAATTTTCCATACCGAGATATGACTTCACATAAATTTTTTTGTTTAATAGTGATGATATGTTTTTGTTTTCTTTTGTTTTGATTTGGTAGACGAAATTTCTGTTCTATGATCACTTTCCAAGTGAAATAATAAGTTATAGTTTCTCAACCTTTCACAAAGCGAAAATTTTTAAGAATTAATCACCAATCATTTTTCGTTTTTTCTTTCACTGACAGTTCAAATGCAAATTAAGAACCGGCAAATAGTCACCCTCATTTTAATTTGTGAACTCAGGCGACAAAAGTAAAATAACTTCAACGTTGAAACCACGAAGAAATTTATTATTTCCTTCGACGAAGTTTGAAAGAAAAATTCGGCGCACGGAAGTAGCGCTACTGTACGGCTTCGGGAAAAAAACGTTTTTGTCCAGACGATCCGTGAATTAATTGGAACGCTTAATGCGCTGCGGAGACTTCGGAGTAAAAATCGGTGAAACTAGTCGCTGCCATTTTATAATACTCGACGTCTACAAGGAAACATATAAAATGGCTTTCTAAGTTGATAATTCTTTTCTAATACGGCTATTTGTCATATCGCCTCGAAAAAGAATTCGGTATCAGTGGGTAAATTTCTTCCTACTTGGTACGTAAGCGTCTTGTATTCAAAATATCCACTGCATAAGAGAAGGATAAAAGAGTTACCACGGAAATACCTTATTGTTACTAATTCGGGAGCCAACGTGCAGGAGAAACCGCCGTACGAACAAGGAAGAACGGAGTGTGCGAAAAGTTAAGGAAATCAAAAGGGGAAGTTAAACCATCTGCGGCTTCGACAAGTCCGAGTACAGTGTGCGAAGGTAGGATATTTAAAGTGATGAACGTTCTGTCCTCCTTATCTAAGTGTCAAGAAAAGTACTACGGGGGTAAATGCCTTTCTCCAGGTTTACCGTGGGAAATAATATAGCTTGTCATATTGCATTTTTGTTAAGATTTGCTTTTAATTTATTTCAAAGTGCGCCATGGCAGTAAATAGTCTAAGCAAACAAGAAACGATATCAATTTTTTTGATATAGCCAGAAACCCCGCAAAAAACAATAATTTACAGAAAATAAGTATTTCGGGGAGCCACCGTTAAGCACTTGTTTCTAATCACTGTTTTGTGGGCAGAATTCCTCTTCTTACACATCTCTGATTTTCATACGTTTGACTTATGTCAACCTGAGTAGACTGAGTCATGAACAGCTAAATGATAAATCAAATTGGTTATTATTCATAATCTTACAATGTGTGTTCTCGTACCGTTGAAGCAACTTGTACTAAAACTACTGTTGTAAAATTAAAATTATATTAAAATTCTCCCATTGGTTGCATAATATTGCATCATAGCACATGAGTAGAGGAGGACGATGGCGAACGCCAATTAAATCAACTTTATTTTCTCGATCCATGAAATTCTGCTCACTTGGTTGTTTGATACGAATAACCATTTTGGTGGATGGGAAAACATTTTTGTTATTATTTTTATTGACACTGTAAATCTTATCTTTTGCAAAATCAAAAATTCTTAAATCTTTTGAAACGGTTACAAATACTTAATTAATATTTCATGTTATCAATCATTACAATTCTGCATAATAACACTGAAACGAGACGCAAATGACTGATATTTGGGGAAAATAATAACGTACTACGGCACAACTATTTGTTATTTTTCATGAGCTTTATGAAAATATAATTTTTAAAAAATAAAAATTTCCAATATTAGTGTTCTTTGACTGATTTGAAGTGTCACTCTGTGGCTAGATACAAAGCGTTGTTTATAGGCTAGAACGGAATTTAAGACAGCTCTATCTAGCCGTTTTACTGTTTTTTCACATGTAACCTGAGCATCACTCGCTGTTAAAATGAAATTTACAAATTCGCCTTTGACCTAAGCTTAAAATTGTTTCTTTTAAACTTGGAGTTATGGTGGCCCACAACTGTCACGGCAAAACCAAAACCCTCACGGCAAAAAAAAAAAAAAAAACAAAGCCTCACGGCAAAAACAAAATACCTCACGGCAAAACCAAAAGCCTCACGGCAAAAACAAAATACCCCACGACAAAACCAAAAGCCTCACGGCAAAAACAAAATACCTCCCGGCAAAAACAAAAACATCACGGCAAAAAGCAAAAACCTCACGGCAAAACCAAATATATTCTCAGCAAAAGCAAAATAGCTTTGGTTTTGCCGTGAGTATATGCTTTTGCCGTGAGGTATTTGGTTTTTGCTCTGAAGTATTTGGTTTTGCCGTGAGATCTTTGTTTTTGCTGTGAGGTTTCTGGTTTTGTCGTGAGGTATGTTGTTTTTGCCGTGAGGTTTTCGGTTTTGCAGTGAGGTATTTTGTTTTTGCCGTGAGGGTTTTGGTTTTGCCGTGACAGTTGTGGGCCACCGTAGGGAGATCGTCTGGACGTAAACAAAAAATATCAACCTACATTCTAATTAATCGAATTATTTTTCAAGGTTTCTTCGGTTATAGAGAATTGACTTTGAATTATTCGTATCGTTGATATTGGATTGAATGTTTACAACTAAGCGTACAGGCAGTTTCATTTAATTAAGGCGGGCCGCCCGTTTACACTTATTAATTTAGTAGAGTTCATTAGCATAACAATTTTTAATTAGTTAATTAGTATTTGCTAATTAACTTTCAATCAAAGGCATTGTAACCTGCGAAAACAGCCGTTTCCCCTCGCTTCTCGCTGCTGCAGACGTTTCGCGAGGATAGCCTGCATAACAGGCGCTTTTCGAGCCAAGCGAGGCGAAGCGCGAAACGAGTGCGGAGCGCGAGACGATACCAGTCCATTGCTCTGGCTCTTCCCACGTTCACTACATGCACGTTGCGTTTCAATTAGTTTATTGATGACGCGTTGTTCTGGCATGTTTGTTAAGAACAAAATAACCGTCACGCATTCAAGTTCTTTTGACGATTCTGTTCGAGAAGCCTTTCCTTTATTTCCAAATGTTCCAGAAATAAAGGAAAAACAAAAGAAATGTTTAAATTTATTGCTAAATAGAAAGATGTTCTTGGATTGCTTCCAACTACAATAGGTTAGGAAGAAGCCTGATTTACTAACTTTTTAAATTAAATGTTGACAGGCCAAACACGACTCATAAGCTCGTGACCTTGGGATTTGTTTCAACAACACGTCTTCCCTCTTTTCTTTCTCGCCACTGTGTTTGAACATAACTAAACTTTGACTGAGCAAATATCACTTTTGCCGCACTGAATCTAACATTATTGAAGATGATTTTGGCCTCGCAGTTATTTCCTGTGTTTTATGCTATTGTCGGTGTTTCTGGTAGCCAGAAAGGTGACAATTTTAGAGTAATGGATCGTGTTTTGATTGGTCTTTTTGACATCCCCGCCGTCAGTCAATACTTGTGGGCGTAGGTGGGCGGAAGAGTCAGAACAATGGACTGGTAACAGGCGCTTTATTTTTCGCCCCCTCTCGTCTCGCGCTTCACACCCGTGTTCAATGCCCCGTTAACCTAGCCTGGCTCATAAAGCGCCTGTTATGCAGGCTAAACGAGGACGAACGTCTGCGACTCAGTAACTGAATTTCCATACTGATGGCGTAAAATCTGTTCGGAATCCCGTCAGAAGCGCTGATTGGTCAACCGAGTAGTTACATTGTCTTAGCTACGAATGACAGACAAAAGACAAAAGGCTACAAAGGTCAAATGTAAACGCAATGAATCTCTAATGAAACAGTCAAAATTTGACCAGGAAAAACGTCAAATTGAACAAATTTGCATTGGGAACCCCATAACTACCGGATTTATTGTGTAAACATTGATGTACGTCGCCAGTATGGAATTTCTGCCGCTTAGTCGCGAAGCGTCCCCCGCACGGAGAGCGAGGAGAAACGGCTGTTTTCGCAGGCTAAACGCATTTCTCCAGGTAGGTAATCTTTAACTTTAATTTGAAGTCAAGTTAAGTCCATGTATTCATTTACCTGTTTCTCGACAAGTTCAGGATATAGACGTCCTTCATAACAGTGGCCAATGTATTTATTTTTCTCCACGTGTATATGAATCGAATGAGCCTTTCTGGTCTCGTTTGAAGGTAAGAAATCAACCCTTTTGTATTTTGCACATACTCACGAGGTCAGAAAGGCTAATTATCAATACATATAAAATTACACACTAATAGGCCGTCCTTGTGAAAAAAATATATTAAGATATTCTTTAAATAGCAGATGTCATCTGTCGAGTTGTATTTCTGCTTGTCTTGCTCTGTTTTTAGGCAGTAGTTGTGCTATTTCTTCTTCGCGAAACGTGAAACGTTCCGCCATTTTATGGGACCGGCAAGTTGGTGAGTTATCCGTCGTGAGTTACTGCAGCGAGTTAGCGAGTGGTGAGTTGCAAGATATTGAACTTTCCAAGTCTTGCCGGCCAGATCTTGAATTTTCCAAATGTTGCCGGCAAGATCTTGAATTTTCCAAGTCTTGCCGGCAAGCTCTGGAATTTTCCAAATGTTTCCGGCACGATCTGAAATTTTCCAAATCTTGCCGGCAAGATATCTTGAATTTTCCAAATCTTGCCGGGAAGATCTTGAATTTTCCAAATCTTGCCGGCAAGATTTGGAAAATTCAAAATCGTGCAACTCACACGAGTTAACTCACCACCCTTAACTCACCACTACTAACTTACCACCTTGTTAAACTCCCATTTTATACCAAGGCAACGCATCCCTGTACCCAGTGCCTCTCGGTTACAGTCCCTTTTCAAGCAATTATTCTGTACTATTGACGTCATTTTCCAGATATCGCAAACGGCTTCCAAATCGTCACCAATTGTGCATAATTGAGGAAAAATTCAAAATCTTACAAGTAAGACAGGTTTCTGCTCATTAACTGGAAATAGCTCGACGGTTTTGACTCACCCCGTGTCAAAAATTAAATTTTATATACGCGAAGTAGCGGCGGAAACATAACTTTTTTGTGATGTACAGGGACAATTTGTTCAGTACGAGACTGAAAGGTTGAATTCTTTAGATCTCAATTTTGTTTAACTTAAACTCGTATCTTTAAATCTGGCGCTTGCCAGAATGAAAATAAGACAGAGAAAACAGAGAATAAATGAAGGGGTTATTGATAAGGCTGGGCTGTTTTTCAGGTTTTGTTCCATTTGTGTCAAAACAACTAAACGTAATTAACGTCAACTATTGGACGAGGTTGAGGAAAATATCGTAATTTGATAGTGGCAAGCATATATTCAATTATTAGCCGAAGCCGAAGACTGAGGTGAATATTTATCTGCGAGACACTGGCAAATCATGATATTTTTTGGATAACCGAGTTCAATAATTGTTTTATCTTTCGATTAATGAGTTTATTATTTTTTTAAATGAGTATCTTCGGACCTGCTATTTTCATGCAAGAGCGCCAGCAAGAAGAAAAGCGTGGTTTCGTTTACGCTTGTGCAGAATACTATTTGCAGCCAAACAAAGTTAGGCGACATTGTGCATGAGCAGACCATATTTGCAAGCAGTTAATTGCAGGTCACGTGATGAGCTCTCGGCCAAAGAAAAGGAAGAAAAATTTGCAACGAATGAATATTAAAAATTACCAGATTTGAAAGGCGTTCGTTAAAATATAATTATTAATCATCATTATTCTTGATGAATTATTAGCCTTGAAACGTCAATCAGGTTTATATTGATTCATAGATTAACGAATGCATTAATCAACCAACTGTTCTTACGTAACAATTTGCTGATTTGTTTCGTTTTCAGTTACAATTTAGAAAGATTATCCGCGATGTCTTCCACTCCAAAACAGAATTCCTGTACATTACCTAGCAAGAAATCTGCCCTGAAAGAGACTGTAGACCTTCTTCGCATGCAAGCTAAAATGCAACGTATGAAGGTTTCAAGATCAGCTGAGGAATTGATGAACTACTGTCTAGAAAATGCTCAGGACGATTGTCTTCTTCAAGGGATTCCCACGGGCGGAAACCCGTACAAGGAAGGAAAAAATTGCCCAGTTATGTAGGGGAAATCTGTCAGCTGAACTTTCGTATGGATGCATTTGATTTGGCATAACAAGTTAATTGCCATAGTTTTTGTATGGCTAAGTAGCCGAAACTA